>NW_010389048.1:93708-94092 GCF_000710305.1 Buceros rhinoceros silvestris | reverse complement strand
TTCGGCAGCAAAAAGCTCTGTGGCCTCACGGTTTCAGCAGACAATCGAATTATTGGGGAATAAAAATGGACGGGAAGTGTCGTCTCCCTTGGGAAGATGTATTTGAGCTGGCGATAGGATATGCCGAGAGGGAGCAGAGAAGCACCGGAGCCAAAACCCCTTCATCTCTCTGCAGAATTCTATAAAAGGCGAGAAATGAAATATCTGGCAGGTGCTCTGGGTTTAGGCAGTGCGGTAGAGTTTGCTGGTGGTGCTGGAAAACGCCTTGTTTCTATGCAAGGTGCTTTCTCTCCTCGAAACTGTGCTGATGTTCCATGTGAGTTTAGCAGTTAAGAGACACTGGCGGGGGGGGCTTCAGGACAACGGGTGCGACCCCTTTCAAAA
>NW_010389048.1:74438-93636 GCF_000710305.1 Buceros rhinoceros silvestris | reverse complement strand
GGTGCAGGCTTGAGGACACGGGTTCAGCCTTCTAAAAAAAAATTGAAATCAAAGCTCTCTTTGCTCCAATGTAACAATTTTCTGACGTTGCCCCCACCCCCCCTCTTTTTGCCTACGTGAGTGAAGAGATGATGTTACGGAGGTTCCTGCCTTAGAGGTTTTTATGGATGAAAATTTGCAGAAGTCATACGCTTACACACAATACAAATAGTTATTTTTTTAGGGATTTTGCCAGTACATAATTTTGCATGTGTTTTTTTGCTTTTTTTGTTTTTTTTAAACACTAGAAAAGAGGAAGGAGGTATTTTCTGGTCTGCTGCTAGTAAGGTAATTGAGGGGTGAAGGAAAAGACTGCAGGAAGAAACATTGATTTAATACATATGTGTTTTGAAAATATGATAAGGCTGGTTTACCATGTAAGACGCGAAGTGTAGGGTTGTCCAACGAGGCTGCTCAGCATTCTTCCGGGAGCTCATGCAAGCATGGTGGAGAATATATCCTGAGAATCGTGTGTAAGGGAAATTTGCTGTTTGTATGGAAAAATGCAGACTGTGATAAAGGAAGAGCTTTGGGTTCTGCATAAATCAGTCTCTACTCAGACTAGAGGATAAAAGTGGAAGAAAACTGATGTAATCTGGCTAGTGTGGTGTTTTGGGCAGTGGGTCCCCAAGTGTTTTGTGTTCTCATAGCTCAGAAAGCTGAAATGAACTGTCAAATAATCTTGTGGACTCAAATAGATGACAGAAGATTTCACTTCAGTTTCCTTAAAGCTTATAAACTTGTTCTTTCAATGTAAAGAGGAGCTCTGGCCAAACCAGGGCCTGGCTAAAACTGGGGAAACACTAAAAGTGGTGGAACTGCTTGTAATAGTTAAGTTTTTCTGTATGGTGGATCAGAACTTCTCAAGTCATTTTGCAGTCAGTTGCACTCGTAACTGTGTTAAAGAACTGGCTTGAAGTCTTCTCGCTGAAATGATAGCAACTGATGTTGTTAGATAGCACAGTGCTGTCAATAAAAGCTCAAAAAAATCCCGTGTTGAGCTGAAGCTTAGTGAAACTGAAACATATTAGGAATAATTTGGCTGTGAAGTGGGTTTCCAGCTTCTGTGATGGGGGTTCAGCTGATCTGGTCACTCTATCTGGTCTCTAAGCCTTCCCACCTTGATTTGCTCAGATAAATCTGAGCTGTCTTAGACTTGGATGTCTCTGGGAGAAGTGTTTCCTGATGCAGGTTCGTCAGGTCACTTGCACAGACAGAAGAGGAATACCTGGGTTTTCTTTCTGCCAGTGAACTGAATGGCTGGATACGCCATTATTTTCATGAAAGAAATGGGATATTTTTACAAACAGAAGGACAGACAGAAGTGGTTTTCAGCTGGGAGGGGTTGCACTGTAGCTTTAGAGGACCACGATTTCATAGACCTATCGCCCAACAATACACTAATTCTCTGTGTGTCTCCAGAGGCCTCAGCCCCCAAAGGTAGCTGAAATTCTATCCCATAATTGCATTCTTTCAAAATTGCACTGTAAGAGCCCATGGTTGTTTGCAGAGAAATGTTAAAAATGGGATGTACATTCTTCTGCGCATACGTCGCATATGTTAGCGTTCAGTCATAGCTTACGTCATTAACCTTTACTCTTCAGAAACCTCGGAAAGGAAAAATATTCAAAGAAAAAATAGGTTGCGGGGGTGGGGTGGGGGTGGGGGTGGGGACTGAGCTGGAAGAATTTAATGAAAGGACAAAATGCATCAAGTTAGACCCCTCTGCCCCTTGCTCAGCCACACAGCCCCTGCTCCACGTCTCCACGAAGAAACGAAAGGTCTTACAGGTGCTGCAGAAGCAGAGGGTATTTCAGTGCTTATTCCTCATAGGCTTTTTCCTGTATTTTACAGTGCTGTTGCCTGATTTGTGTAGTCAAATTTTTTTTCTAGGTTCTGAATGGAAGCTATTGTAACAACTAAAAAAACCCCCAAACAAACAAAAAACCACCCACACCAGATAAAATGTATTTTTAAAAATCCAATCTTTTGTTTTAAAGACAATGGAACAACTGGTACGTGAGTGAGTTGATGCCTGTAATATCAGTAGCTCATCAATACACTTAGTTTTGATTTAGCTGTAGCTGGTTTTTTATTTTATTTTATTTTTATTACATTTTTTTAGTGTCCATCTGGTGACAGTAATATACAGAATGCAGCTAAATTCGCTCCATATCCTGGATTTCAATTTAAAAAGTGACTTCTCATGGCCAAGTTATAAGCTGTTGAAATATGGGATTATAACAGAAACGCTGACAGTACCTTAACAGTGTCTGCACTAGTGGGTGTTTCTCTAATGCAAACAAATGGAGATATCGGGCTCTTTTTTCCACCTTCCCTGCTTTCTTCCGAAATGGTTTTATCATTCATTAGCTATGAAACCACCATCTTTTTTGCTTAACCAGCGACAGGTGGATTTTTTCCTCCCTTGGAATCTGGAGTGGAACAGGACAGACAGGGAAAATTGATGTTGTACCTGCTCTGTCCTTTCTGGAGCGTATCCAGGAGACCTCGCTGCTGTCTGATGCTATTACGTGCTCGTGTTCAGTAAGTGTGTAAATAAACACGTTGAAGCTAAGCTCTGAAGGACATAGTCTTTAAAGAAAGTCTCATGGCAGCGTAATTAAAGGGTGGTCATTTTAAGATGCTGTATGTCTAGGGTGTTGTATTGGCAGAAGTGAAGCTCTTTCCCATAAAACACTGACACTAAACCCCCCGTAACTTATTTAACTGATACCCAGGGAGAAAACAAACCTCTTACATTCATTTAAAACTCTCTCTAAAGCCCATATTCTGGGCTGCAGTTTCGTGGAGAGATGAAAGCAAGAAGGACCATGTTATGTCCTCCTCCACTCGGAAGGTAACGCTGGGGCTGCCCATAAACTTTTCCTAGGACCAAGCTGGTACAAAGGAGTGAGAGGACCAAGCTGAGGCAGGACCCATGATCTGCAGGCTCCAAGGGAGGTGCCTGGGCTGCCTCCTTTGTGCCTTCTCCTTGGTGTGTGGGTACCCGGCACGGTGGAAGCTGCCTGTACTAGCTGCAGGATGTTGCTTCTCTTCCTGTAAACACTGTTTTAATTGAAGCAAGTCTGGCTATTCATGTGCGTTAAGTAGTATTTTCTTGTGGAAACCCTACGACGCGCTGTTATTAACCGGTGGCAGTTGTGGATCTCTCCTCTTCAGCTAAAAATGCAAAATTGTGATGTCCTGAAGGGTTATTTAGCAGAAGTTTTTAACGAAATAATAGCAATCACTCTAGTGATTTCCCCTGTGCAGGGAAATGTCACAGACCATTGATCTTTCCCAGGACCATTACGTGAAATTACACCTATTTTCATTACTCTGCTCAAGTAGGATATCGTTAAGTAAATATTTGCACTGAAATGTGGCTGTCCGAAGGCGTGAGCCCTCCTGCAAGGTAAATAATTCAAGCGCTCTTGCTTTCCCCAGTAGCAGAAACCGATGCTTGATACAGGTTTGATCACTTCACATGTCTCTTTGGTAATCCATAGCTGTCTTCTGCAATTATTTTCATCGCCCAGCCAAGCGAAGATAAAAGGTGGAATATGTCTCTTTCGCCAGCTCCCAGGGAAACTCCATTATCCTTCCAAGGTCACATGGCCGTGGAGAAGCCAATGTGAGTGGGACGAGGCAGCCCACAAGGACGAGCTCAGAGCGAGCAGAAAATGAAGTTGTTACCAGACAGCAAACTTCAGCCCTCGGCTCTTATGAATATTTGAATGAGGAGCTAAAAACAGCTCTGTGGAATCTAAGCAACAGTGACAGCCGAATCTGCCTGGGAAACCAACAGTCTGGGAGGACCGCGACGGGAAGAGCAGCAGCTGCCTTCCCACCTGCACCACCAGAAGAGTGGTGTAAAGCATGAGCAGGTTCATAGTCTCCAAATAGCGTTCAGGAAAAAAAATATCGCTTCTCCCCCCATGAGTTTTCTTAAACGAAGTACCTGCAGAAATTTGGAATTCATTAAAACACAATGATTTCTCACGGTCTACTCGGGGCAAGGGAATGGCCGCGTTTTCTAGATGTTGAAATATTGATGTTGCTGTGGCTTATACTCACAGAAAATTTGCCCTGGTGAATCTTTCATGAATATCTTTGAGCTAGTTCCACGTGGAAAGAAAGATGATGAGAACAGGTTCCCTGAAGCTAAAATGTTCTGAAAAAAATCTGGAAAAAAAAAAAAGTAATAGGGGATGATGGAGAACAAGCAAACTAAGACTGGGCTTTATTTTATAGCAGTCAGAAAGTGGTTCTGCAAAGAACAAAGTGGCTCTGTCTCTTTGCTTCAAAAAAAGTCTGTTACACTAAAGTGCAATTTTCTGATGCTGTTTTTTTCCAAATGTGTGTTATAAAACGGGCTTTAAAGATGGTTGTGACCTTCCTGATCATCTAGATCACAGCGAGCGTGTCCTCTGCTGTGCAGCTCCCTGGGACTTAACAAAAAGATCGTCCCTCCCGCCCTTGTTTTCACCAGGACTGCTTACACCAGAGGAGCTGCAGAATCAGTTTGGTGTAAGATGTTGGCTTTAAAGCGTGGGAGTGGTGTTTTCCTCACGTCTTCTAGTACTATTTCAAATACTCTATAGCTGTCTTGATTTTTCCCAGTTTCATGCCTTCTCCAAACCTGGAAAAATCAAGCTCTGTAAAAAACCCCAAGAATCACTTGTGAAACCAATGGTACAATTCTGTAAAGATCACCAGACATCACCTTTGTATCAAGATTCTTCATTCTGATAAAGGCTGTGGATTTTTCAGTTAATTGGCTCCGGATCAATTCTCTTACCAGTACTGATGGCACTGCCTGCGCCAAGAGACCATTTTTTCGATTCGCATCCGCTGTACCGGCTCTGTCCCAGGTTACAGAACTCCTTAAAGGACTAGGGAAGATCTATGTTCCTGCCTCTTACCTGCTCAACTGTCTTTCAGCATGTCTCTTACTACATAGTCCATGGGGACTTGTGTGTTCAATGACATTCTGGTCTAGTCACAAAAGTCAATTATTCTTTGAGTATGTAATAGATGGCGGGGAGAGAGCACCTATTTTCTTCCTTAAATTGCAGTTTGAAGAAGTCCTTTAAAAAGACAGAAATAAAATGGGTTCTTTGAGAGACTGGGAAATTGAAATGACTAACTTCCAGAGAAACCAGTCACTCAAGGCTTGGGTCTGAAACGGTGTGATTGAATGAGGAGATTTAACAAGATATTTATATCGTAAATCTGAAGAATTGGAGTTGTGTTTAGGATTTTGAAAAAATAGTCAAAAAAACTATTTTGTAGGGGTTTTTTCCCTCTTCTATCCCTATGGGGAAGCCCTCTTAAATGAAGGCCTTTTTCCACAGGTGAGCTTTGCAGGTTTGAAGGACCTGTTGAGAATCCCCTGAGTTTTAATTACAACAATCAGTAGAAATTAAAAAAAAACAACTGTGTGCAATATAAAACCCAAACACCTTCTGTGGAAACCACCAGTATGATTAAAACTCTCTAGGAAAGTTGGGATCCAACCCTCTTCTGAGGCTAAAAGGGAGTCTGATTTGTCTGTTTGAAAAGGAAATTAGGTCACAGTCCTGAGTGGCAGCTTTCGGGAATACTGAAAATACCGTATTCTTTGTGATTTGGGTTGCGACTGCATGGCATTTAGGGTGCTTTTAGCTTTTCTTCCTCTCTGTCAGAATTACTGTGTGACAGCATTACTGAAGACGTCTGGGAGGGGAAATTATTCCACGAGAAGCTGTGTAGCAATGGAAAGTGAATAACCTGAGGCAAAACAAGAAAGACACCGGAACAAGTTCAGGTCGGGGATTGATACTTTGGGAATGAAGAGCCGAGAGCGAGGCAGCAGTGAGGTGAAAGCCGGCAAAATACTTCAGAGCTGCAGCCAGACCGTGCAGGGAGACTTGTAGGAACACAGCAGCCCTGGCATGTTAATGGGGTTCTTGCCGGGAGTGGTGGAAGTGCTCATTTAGTCGTAATGGGAAAGAAATTTGTGTTTTATACCATGCTTGCACAGTATAAAATGAAGGTGCTTTACCAATCGGCTTAAAAACTGGTCCAGTTAAACTGGTGTAGACCCGTGATGTCAGTGTGTTTAAATGCGGTGGAGCGTTCTGGTAACAAACCCAAGCTTGTTCCAATCCTGTTTAGGTGCATCTGTCTTCACACCAGTTAACCAGTGTGACTCTTAAATTATGGAGCTAAATGGATACAATCTTGCTGGTAGAGCTGTTCTAAAGACAACACATCTGCCAGACTCAGCTCTAGAAGGTAACCCTGATGGCTGTGAGGAGTGGCTGAGGAGCCGGTGGGGGGGTTCAGCCTGGAGAAAAGGAGGCTCAGGGGAGACCTTCTTGGTCTCGACACCTCCCTGAAAGGAGGTTGGAGTGAGGGGGGCGTCAATCTCTTCTTCCCAGGAACAAGTGACAGGATGGGAGGAAACAGCCTCAAGCTGCGCCAGGGGAAGTTGAGGTTGGACCTGAGGAACAATTTCTTCCCAGGCTGCCCAAGGCAGTGGTAGAGTCCCCGTCCTGGAGAGGTTTAACAGACATGTTGAGGTGGTGCTGAGGGACAGGGGTTAGCAGTGACCTGGCAGTGCTGGGCGAACCCTTGGACTGGATGATCTTAAACATTTTTTCCAACCAAAACCAGTTCTGTGATTCTGTTTAAAGATCTCTTTTACGTGATACTTAACGTGCCTGCGTTCACGAGTTGGACTTCTCCAGAATGTGATGTTGCAAGGTGTTTCTGTTTGGCTCTCTGCCCTGAGTAGACCCAGGCCAACAGATTAACTGGCCCTTGTTTTGCATCCGTACAGACCTACCATCAGAAGTACCATGGGTTGTGTGCAGCAGCATCTCCAGCAGCGCCTGTGCCTCTCTCTCGGCTCCATAGAGAAACTCAAGCGACAGCAGATACTGACATCTGCCGCGTAAGGGGCGTGATGTGGTCAGCGAGCCAAAGGGAGGAGTTCTGGCTGTGCAGGCTGTGCCCATCTGTAAGAACTGTCATTCTTCATCAAAGGGCTGAATTTTCTCCCTTCAAAGACTTTCTCATGTCCTAGATGGGCATATTTTCTCCTGTGCAAGGGGGGAAGTCATGTCAAAACAGGATATCCTGGTGTATGAGTGTTAGTAGTGGCAATAATAAAGAAGAAAGTCAGGCAGGCAAGCCAGGTTGGGACTGCAGAGTGTCCCAGTGCTCTGTAGACACCATGTTAGAATCTAATCTTCAGTGTCTCCTAAGTGCGAATTTCCTATGAGTGGTCATGGAACTGCTCCTCACTGCCTTTCCAACCCTTCAGCTCCAGTACCACATGAAGACAAACGGCATCTTTTCAGATTACTCCCCTTTTCTCACTTACTGTCCACAGATTCACCACTTACTAAGATCGCAGATAGGACGTTCTGTCTTGGAATGGCACTTTTCCATGGGAGGAGTGATGGACGTGGGCAGATGACGTGGGTTTAATTCAGATTATTCTCCCCATGCCCCAGTACCTGCTTTGTACATGTCCCGGCCAGCCATCAAGCAGCTTGTGGCAAGATGTTTGTTTGCATTCTACTCCGAGCAGCTGTAAATAAACACCTTGCAGCAAGATCATGTTTTTGTCTTCAATTCAGGAAGGAAGAGGAGGAGGGATTCAAGTTGTTTTCTTCAGACTGCTTTTACAGCACAATCTGCCTAAAGTGATGCTCTGTACATGCCCAGGAGCAGACCAGAGCACGCTCCTTGTCTGCTTTCCAGATTCTTGCAACTCCAGTTCCTTCCAGAAACTCCTCACATTGTTCTGTCAAAGAGCAAGACACTACAGTCCTTTCTTTCTTGGATGAAGTTTCTCTTTTACGTGACCCGAGTTGATGCTAAGGTGGAGGATGACTCCATGCCCCACTCCATTGCCAGGACTTTGTCAATCCCAGTCTGTGCCTACTTGCAGGGCAGAGTTCTGGCAGCCAGCCCAGCCAGCTTTCTTCTTCCTCCTTCTGATCGTCTAAAAGCCAAACACAATGGAAAGGGATCACATCTTTCTGATCTCTTTGTTGCTTTTCAGCTCACTTTGGGATTTTGACTTTGCCAGCATCACTGAAAAAAACTCAAGCGCTGCTAATCCAGCCGTAGTAGCAGGTATAACATAGCCCGTGGTGTTTGTTCCCTTTGCCTTTCCCTCCCCTCCTAACCCCAGGGTAAAGAAAGTGACATTCACGGGAAAAGAAAAGTTAGGTCAAAACTACTCAATTTTCCACCGGAGCTAAACTTGGCGGCACAAGTCCTGAAGGACGGGTGTCTGCTTTCTAGAAAACAAATGATTTATTGATTTCCTCTTAAAAGAAAGCCCTGGCAGGAGCTTTCCAAACAAAAGCCTCCTTTCAGCAGAGCATTTAATATGGGATCGCTTAAACGGTGCAGGGTCTGCAGTGCTCTGCTGGAACCGCCCTTCAGAGCCTGGCTTTGAACCCCCGGCTTGGGCCAGCCTTGTCCCAGCCCTCACCTGGGCTTTGCCCTGCCCCCATGGGGTCACCTGTGGCACCGGGAACACGCACTTTGCATCCCTGGGCGGGCTGTAGAGATGCTGGGCCAGCCTTGTCCCAGCCCTCACCTGGGCTTTGCCCTGCCCCCATGGGGTCACCTGTGGCACCGGGAACACGCACTTTGCATCCCTGGGCGGGCTGTAGAGATGCTGAGTTTCTGAAGAGCATCAGAGTCCATTGAGGGTTTTCTTTCCTTTCCGTCTCTCTTTTCTTTTCCCTTCTTTTCTCCCAGTCACAGTGTGAACTTCAAGATTCATTTCAAGTCTTCCTCCATTTTGTGAGGACAAGGAAGAAGTTACAGGAGGTTTTTTTTTTTAAACCAATCCCCCCTCCCCCCCCATTGTCTACTATTAACTGCTTTACGTGCACTGCAATGCTCTTTTCTCCCCAAATCCCAACCAAGAAGTCTCCCAGAAAAAGGCCAACAGGAATAACCCATTTTGGTTTCTGTAATGATTTCGGAGTCGAGGAGCAGAGGCAGTGGTGAACGAGTACCGTTCTCTCTGGATTGATTTGGCTCCTTTCCCAAGTGGCTTTGCCCCCCGTGCCCCTCCTGGCTGATCCGTGCTGAGGATGCCTCTCCTTCTGCCAGCTCCTGGTCGGAGCTGTTCCTTCTTGCCCCGGAGCAGAGGAGTGATATGCCGATATCGTGACTCATGGAGAAAATATCTTTCAAGTATATCTTTTCCAGTCCAGAGCTGTTTGAGCAAGAGGGAGACGATAAACTTTCAGGTATTTCTGATTTGCCAGATACCTGCAGGACTTGCTCCGAGCAGGTTGATATTTTACTGAAGGTTCTCAGGAAGCTATAAAACACAGCAAAGCGATGGCAGCAGGAGCCCCGCAGTTTCTTACACAGATGAAAGGATGCTTCAAAGTCTGTTTGTTTAGTCAGTCTTGCTTTTCATCTTCCTTAATTGCTGAGAAGGATGAAGCAGCATTAATATGCACAGCTTGAGAATTATAACCTCTAAAAGGAATCTCTTTTAAGCAGAGGTGTTCACCTTAATCCTGCCTTCTCGAGAGTGCTGCACGTGTGTTTGCTGACATATTTCAAAATTTATTGCCATAATAATTAAAAAAAAAAAGACAAAGTCAATGTAGAGGTTTGGAGGTTGGTTTATTAACCGAGGAGTCCTATTTTCAGACATCCGTTCCCCCAATTTTTTTTTTTTTAAGCCTGTTGTAATAAAATCTGTGATCTTGTCCGTCAGGAATGCTATTAGAGTTCTTGCAATGGTTCATTTGGAAACAATTTCATCCCTAAGTTGCACAAGTCTTGTATCACTTTGTGCAGTAGTACTTGAAAAAACAGTATCTTTAGTAATAGAATTCAGTTTTTGAGCTTCACACGTATATCTAAGAGCTCTTGTTTCTGATCCTCTAAGTGTGTTCAGCATAACCCCAATCTTTAAACGGAGAGTGAGAGGCAAACTTTCAGTTTTGGGCACCTTTATTTTTTTTTTCTTCGTGGGGACACGCTGGTGTAAATGACAGGGAGTGATGAATCTGTGTGAAACATCCATTCTTAAGTTCTGAGTCATACCAAATCAGCAGAAATTTTAAAAAGTAATTATTGAAGTTGTTCCAGAAAGGGTTCATGTGTTCCAAATAACTATTTTTAGTTATATAGCATAACCATGGCAGAAGGTGCCTTGATGGTCTGGCAGAATGTGAACTGCCACTAGAATCACCTGCCTTTGTTGTGGGGCTGCTGTACCCCAGACAGACCGAGCAACATCAACGTGTGTGTGTGTGTGTGTATAATAGGACGTGATACAGCTGAACGGCCGTGCGGTGGCCAGTGGCATCGTTTCTATTACATCCAAATTGTTATCATGTGATTTCTGGTGTTTGAAATGAACGGAGGCGGGCTCCTCTCCAGAAAATGGAGTACCATATGGCTGGGAACCGGTTTATCAGTGTGATGGTTTTTGAAGTCAGTCAGCTACAGCAGTCAAAAATTGGTGTAAAATTTGCAATTGGAAATGTGTCAGAGTTGGTTTCTTAGGAGGTGTATCTGACGTGTGCGTTGCTAACTGATAGAATTTACCTGCCCGTGGTGTATTGCAGAATGAGCGTGATGCAGTAGCACTTTGGAAGCAGCCAGGGTGGCATTATCAAAAGAGATAAACCTAAAAAAATACCAGTGCGGGGGCTGGGGGGGAGGATGAACTCAGTTGCCATTACACACACAGACGTACAATTTTCTCAGCCCCACTCAGCTGAAAGCTGCCTGGAGCTGTAACGTTCTGCATGTGTCAAGGGCATATCAGTTTGGCTGTGTTACAGATAACACCTAAACCAGCAGAACAGCAATCAGGGCAGGGCTGTGCTCTCTGCCACCTTTTTTTTGTTTGTTTGGTTTTTTGCTTTGAGTACCTTCCAAATGTTGGATTTTTTCCCTCTTTAATGTGTCGAGTAACCCTCGGTAGGTAGATTAGCTGGCATGGGGGATTCTTCTCCAACAAGGCTACAGTGGCTTTATTTTCCCTCTGTACCTACCGAATCTTATTACTGTGCTCAGATCTTTTCCTTTCATCTGGTGGCTCCTCAAACATGCTTAAAAACGCCAGTTTCCACCTCCCTTTGTACAGTGCCTGCCTCGCTGGGTTTTCTGCTGCATACAGACGAGCCCAGTTTATAAAGATACAGAGCCCAGCGACTATAAAGGAGCTCCCTCTGTCAGTTTGTCATGCTTTAAAGGATTGTGGGCACCCTGAAGGGAAGATTAGTGGAAGATTGTCTACATTTTCAGGGTCCTGAATTCTTTTTTAAGCAACCATTTTCTTGCGTCGGCTTAGAAGAAGAAAAAGGAAGGTCTGTTTACAGGGGAAAGGTGATAGAGGGGCAGGAATGGTGACATTCCTTCTGTTGAAGATGCTGATCACAGCCTGCGTGGAGCCAAATTTATCAACTCAGGACTGAAGTAGCTGACCTGGCCCTTTGAGAGCTAAAGCATGAGCTCTGAATATTTTGTGCTTGCCCAGAACCTGAGCCCAAGGAACCCAAATTCTCAATGGGATCTTCTATCTCAGCGCTGTCTGCTCTAGCTTTAATTAAATAAGCCACATATCTCTTCATCTCTCATGGATTACGATGGTGATTTCTGGTGAAACCTTATGTTGTGCTCCGGCTGTGAGTTGTTTTCTCTCTTGATAATCTAAACTAACATTTCTTTTTGCCAGCAGTAGCATGTTCCTCTGCCTAACCTGCAGCTCTAGATGGGTGAGGAGCAAGGCTGGGACTTTCAGGTATTTCTGTACATGAGTTGTGAAGAAGCTCAGGTAAAATATACCCCGTCGGTAGGTGTGATGCCTGGAGGAAATGGAAAAGTCTTTGTGGTTGAAGAAACTTGGGCCAAGAGCCGAGCAGCCATGGACCCTGTGTTCGCTTGATGCATCAGCTTGATGAGTTTTTATATACTTCCAACAGCTCCAATATTATCTCAGGTGCATTTCACTGGGCAGCAGTCACCACACAATTTTCAGCGGCTCAAAAATTCAGCCAAACAATGTGTTTTGGGCTTGATCTATTCAGGCTTTATACCTACAGGACATTGTCTGCTGTCACTTTATGTAGCTGCTGCCAGTGGGAGATGGTGCTTCTGGGAATATATTTCTGGGTGGCTAGATATCGCAAGGATATGCAGGATTACGGAGATAACCAGCGACGAGTCTGCAGTATCATCTGTTCCCGTCTCAGCAGGTAATAAATAGTTCCACAAAACCCAGCACTAGTCAATATTCCTCCTAAACCATCTGTTCCGGGCTGCTCAAATGGAGTCTCTGCAGTAATTATCCCCTGGGGCCTGTTTATATTTGAGAGGATCTGCATGTTCTTTAGATCCTTAACCTTTAGACAGGTCCACATAGCGACGCCGTGATTTATTGTCTTTGTGTGGTCTTGACCTTCTCCTGGCAGATTGAACGTTACCTTCCCCAAGAATGTAGCTCCTGCTGGAAAGGAATGACCGACTGCGGGTTTCTCTCCTTTCCAATTGCTGGGTTTATATGTGAGTTTTTGTCGTCTCTGCTATTAAGCTATCAAATTCAGGCTAATAATCCACAGAGGCTGGATGGGATTCATGCAGTCCTGTAACGTAAGAACTGTGGTTTGGGGTAATGCTATTCCCAATAACTTGCCTGCCTTTCCATCTCCTCTGCTGATGGCTTTTTCCCTTGAAAAGCTGTAGAAATCAGGTTCTTAGCAAATATATTTTCTCCTTCAGAGCATAGACCGCCTCTGTTTGAAATAGAGGGAAGAAATCTTATAGACTGGAACAAGACACAGCAAAAATAAAGTGGTTTTTGGAGGCTTGTTTCCTCTTAAATTAATAGTGCAGCTTCCAGGGAGTGAATGTAGCTCGCTTGTAGTATCCACACACCCTACGTTTCTCAGAGAAATTCACCCCATCATGCGGCTGCATTAGGTGGCCCTAATGAAAAGTGACTTGTGAGGCTCTGCTGCTGGCGGCCTCCGAAAAAGGATCTTGTGGCTCAGGAGAACCATGGAGAATGGGTTAGTTTCCCCGCTTTAGAAGCACTGATCCTTCCAGCTCACAGCTCAAGCATGTCCTGCTGGGGCCGCGGGGGAACGTCTGCCCTGCTGCTGTCAGCGGGGTTCCTGTTCTTTGGGTCAAGAGGGTGGTTTAGGTGCTTCGCTGGGTGCTTCCGCTTCTCACTGAAGTCACGAGGCAAAGGAAGAGGGTTTCATCACTGGGACAGCTTGGCAGGTCTCATCTCTGCATGCTTGCAAAGAAGTTAAGCAGTTTCGTGTCTAGTTTAGATGAACCCTATGATTTATCTGCTAGGCTCTTCACTTGCTTTGTGGCTTCAACTTTTTAGTCACCATAAAGGTTTGACAGCCTTTAAAGCCATATCTGTGGCTGCTTGGACAAATGGAGTCAGTCGTGGCAGCTGTAAGGCAGTCAGCACTGTAATGGTTGACCCCTGATGCGAGACACATTGTGCCCTTCAGTATGAAATTAAATGTTAACTGTTTTTTAAAAATACTTGTGAAAAGAGAGGTTACAAAACGCCTAACAGCTTGATCAGGGACAGGGAGATGGTTCAGCGCTGGTAGTGGTGGCAGCTGCCCCCATCACTTGGTTCCTAGTTTAACACAGAGCATCTCTAGTAGGATGTTTCCGTCTCTGTATTCCTCGCCTTGTTCTTGAGGACAGTCTCTGTGTGCTGGGATGTTCAAAGCTAGCGTTCTGGTTGCTCTGCGGCATGGAAATTTCGCAGGATCCTAAGAAGAAAGCCTATTTATCGTGGTGTCTATTTCATCAGTAGATGTCACAGGAATGCACAGAGAAGGTCAACACCATTATCTCTTTTGCAGATGGAGAAGCTGTCTCCGTGGTTATTGCAAATGAGGAAGCCGTCTCGCCCTGCAGACGTTGCCTGGAACCTGCCCTGTAGCCCATAACTGAATTTGAACTTGCCTGAGGATTTATTCTTTTCTATTGCACCTTTGGAGCCCATTTAACCTTTTTAAGGGATTATTTCTCCAACAGTAAATATGAAATATCATTGCAGAGGCTGCCACATCCATTTTATTAATTACTTCTGAGCTTTATTATTTGAAATGGAAGTGCTTTAATTAAGCTGCTCAAATCTTCAAAATTGGCAGCATTTTCCTGCCAGTCTCACAGTAGCCAATGATCAGGAATAGTGTCATGGTGAGGGCTACATACATCCGCCTTTACCGAGTGGTGGTTTTTTAGTCTCAGGACACAAGTTTGCCTGGAAGAAACGTAGGGATTGTTTTTCTATGTTTATCTGAGCTGTAGGGGTCCAGTAGCCTGAGCGGAGAAGTTTTGTGGAGCGGGCAAACGATGGGAAATGCCACATCAGGCTTCTCTCTGGCCATGAAGTCTGCTGAAACATGAGGCTGAGGTACTCCAAGCAGCGGGAGCTTTTCTGCTTTCAAGTGGTGATTTTTACACATGACTGACTTAGAAAACTAGTGGTTTGTTTAGGGCTGGCTTAAGACAGAGCACTTTAGGTAAAGGGTAGGAGATGAGTAAGATTAAAAGTGCAATCAGATATAAATGTGGGTGTCAAGGTTAACCACATTTAGCATTTAAAGGACAAGGTTTGGAAAGGAAAATTAACTTTCCTGCTTTGGGGCCCAACCTCATCTTCATTTCCCTGAGGAGCTGCATGGCCTCACTTGTGCATGGTGCAGGCACTTCTTGAAAATCTGCCTTTGACTGTGGGAGAAGGAAATAGAAAACAAGAGAACCACCTGCTCCTCTGGCTCTTTCTGAAGCCATTTCCTTCTCCATGCACGTGTGGGTGTGCATGGAGGGAAGGGAAAATGCGTGTGGGTGTAAAACACAGCCAGCAGCTAGTGCCTCTGGTCTTGGACTTTGTTCTCAGTCTGTGAAATGATTGTTGTATTTTTTCCAGAATACCAGAGTGTCTCTTGCTGTTTGAGGCTATAGAAGTACAGTTAAATTTTTATTTCCCTGGGAAATGTGTGCGTTCCCTCCCTGGAGTAAGGCAGCCCCAAGGACTAGCTTGTTTTGGGGAGGAGAAGGCAGGAGCAGGAAATAAATCCAGGAACTGAGTCAGGGTTCCCGTGTCCTCCTGAGGGATTTGAACCGCGAATGATTGACACTCATTAAGTTTGAATCCCAAATCTCAGGAACTTTACTGCTGTATTTCTCTCTTGCGCGTTTAAGATAAACCATCGGTGTGTGACAGCAGATCTCTTCTGTCAGCTCCGAGGCTACCGGAGGAGCCTTCACGGAGCTCATCCCTGGCGGAATGTCTCCGTTACCACCGGCGCTGTTGATGTATCGTGTTCCTCCTGCCTGCCTGTCTGCTGCCCCTTCGCCCCCCAAATGACCTGAGAGCAACTTTGATTTTAACAGTGAACACGAAGCTGCCTGTAAAGAGAGTTGGGGACTTTTGTTCGGAAAGTGCTGCGTTACCTGTAAGGGGTTACTGCATCTAAAGGCGGTGACAGCCTTTCCAAGAGGTTAGTGAGCATCTCCAGCTCCCGGGGAGGGCTGCCAGGTTAGGTATTTCTGTCCTGGCATATCTCTAAAATCATAATGACTTTTATTTAACATTAATGTGGATGCCTTGGATGTTTCTGTGGGACTTCCACTGTCAATTCAGCATTAAAGTGCCATTAAAGCAAAGTGTTACTGTAAGAAGCAGAATCTGCCAAACATTTCTCAGAAGAGCTCTGTGCTTTACAAGATGGGGAAGCGTTCACCCTTTTCCATTTCCATGTAAAAGACAGAGAAAAGTCTTTTTATTGATCAGACTAAACAATAGAGATGGGTGAGGAAAGTTGGCAAGACTTTTTACGACAAAAGGCGTATCGGCCTGTATTAATTTGCTGCTCATGGCACTGCAGTGTCCAAGATAACTCTTCATTGGCATTCGAGAGCAGAGTGTGAATCCACGCGTGAATTCGGGCACTACCTATTTAAAATTGCTGGGTGCTTCAGGCTGAGATGGTGACTCCTGGCTATAAAACTGCACCGCAAAACTCCTCTAAGCCAGCCGTGTTTGATATTTTTATGTAGCATGGACAACGTCTTTATTGCAAGCTCCCTTCTCAAAAGCAGCATTAGCCATTAAGCACAGGGTGCACTCCAGGCTAACGGGGTTAGACTCCTGTGTCACTTCTGCGACTTCAAGGTTTAGCTGAAAAGACCAAAATGGCCAAAGAGGGCTCATGTTTCCATAGGAATTTTCTGTATTCTGCATCCCAGAACCTTCTCCTGCAAAAGCTGTGTCATAAATCCTAAGATCATTTTACAGCCCTCCTGCACTCTGTTTTTAGAGGATTTACAGCAGAAATGGACGACTGATAGAGACAGGAAAACGTAAGCAATAACAGCAGTGAGATTGTCAAATCGACTGAATAAATAAATCCTGCACTCTGTTTGCACTCCCAATTTTGCAGGCTTTGAGGTCTGGGGGGGCAATGCTTTTCCAGCCTTCCTCTGCGTCATTTTAAAAACAGAGATAGAAAATCCCGCCTATGAATCATGGGACAAAAGCACGGGCTGACAACAAACATGGTGCGGAATTTTAGTAAGAGGTCTTCAGGTGGAAAAATTGTGATTTGTTGAAATAATTTGCTCCCAGTAAGAGGTAGGAAATGTCAAGATATCTTAATTCGAAGTGGGGAATTTGAGAGGGGATAGCAGAGAGACCTCTGAGCGAGATGCTCGCCCTACCTGCAGAGCCGAGACCGGCTCTACCCAGTTCGGACTGGGAGTTTGGGCACTGGATCTCCCTCCTCCTGGCTTTTGGCTAATCTGGTAAACTGGTCTTTCTCTTTTCTTTCTGGGAAGAGGTTTGAAAGGTCTTCGTGAAATCCGCTTATGGGAAGGGATGCTTTGAAATCTTAGTTTTGGGAGACAGGAAATCCCTTTCCTCCCCACCTGTAAGTGCCCGACGGACCCACTCACTGCCGAGCCAATCCATGGTGAGGGCTGGGATGGGAATGCCAGACAAAAGAGCCTCTCATGGGCTTATAGCTCTGGAAACTTCATGTTTGCTGCCCTAGGAAGGGTTCTTTTCTCATGCCTTTACGGCATTCCCAAGGAAGATTCATGATTGGATTATGTTCCTGGGCGATATAAATCAGAGCTAATGGCAGAGATAGGTTGATGGCTTGAAGTAAGTAGAAAAATAAATTGGGCAATGAGAAGACCTAGGACTGAGAAGACATAAATATAAAATTTGACCCCCCCACCCAAAGAAGACGGCAGACCTTCAGTTCTGAAAACATGACTCAAACAGGAAAAAAGTCTGTTGTACGTGATCTTTGCTCAAGTGATGGGAAAGTTGAAATCTGGGTCAATACGAAACCTGTGTGAAGCTTTTAAAGACGTAAAATCTCTCTATTTTTCAGGAAACACAGAAATACATGACATGAAACATTAGTTTTGAAAGAGCATTAGGCTTTTTCAGGGGAAACATCAGAGGGCATAAAAATCTTTGTCAATATCCAATTAGAATGAAGCATTAAAAAAAAAAAAGCTTATATTTGGTATCACGGGGTTGGGCTGCCAGAGTCGAATGTCTCTATCCGGCCTTGCTGATTGTACTTTTATCCTTTGTGCGGTGGTGGTGGGTTTTCACCCACCGCCTACTGCCTCTGGCCAGCTCCTCTCGACTGCCAGCTACTCCAGCTCCCTTCGCAGCTTTGTTCTCCTTTATGACTCAATCATGGGCTGTAACATCTCTGCTGAGGCAGTGATTCACCACCTCCACGCGCTCCCTTTCAAATCAAGTCTTTTTCTGGGATACAGGAAAGATAAAGTATTTTTCAAAGTAATTCCAGAGGTATTTTCAGTCTCAATATCCTCCCTTCCTTTTTTTATTTTTTTGTATAAAGCTACATAACAATATTGAAAAAGAGGAAGAATATGTAAAATGCTGTTTAATGATATAAGGTGCAAAACAATACTCCCAGCAGTAAATAAAAGAATTGAATTCCGAGTGGTTGCTGGCACCAGCCTGTTTTGCTGCTCAGTGACACACCGTTTCTGATATTGTTTACATCGACGTGGGTTACAGCAGCTTCTCTGATGGGATTTGAGCTACTCCGAGGTGCCGTTGTCAGAGGTGAGACCAGAGCTAGGATGCTGGTGGAGCCCAGAATGTGCCTGCAGTGAAAGGCATGTGCTCGCTCTCTTCCCCCGCTCCTCTGGATGCCTTCAGAAGAGTCCACTCTTTTGTGAGTGCTTGTGAATGAGAGTCCTCTGTCGGTTTTATCCGGAGAAAGGTGATCGCTCTGCCAATGAATAAAAATGGCAGAAGGTAGATGGTTTGCTACAGAGCAGGTTTCTTTTGGTGAATGCTGATCCCTGGTGAATGAGTCCAGTTTGGACATGAACACAGAAAAAATTGCTTCAAGCCCTTCATTTGGTGAAGCCTCTCATTTCCTTCCTGGTGTTACTTGTGGGCTGGTTTCCTTCCAGCCACCTGAGAAAAACTCCTGAGAGAACAAGAAATTCTCAAAAAGGTTGTTTGCCCACATGAAGCCACGGGGAAGCAGAGCAGAGCTGCTACCTCTGTGGATAGTCTTTTTTCCCACCTCTGTTGTCCAGATGTGTTGCACGTCTCAGTTCAAAGGCACTTCTTAAAATAATGCTCATGGTAATACTGGATTGAAAATGTGCGTGCAGATGGGAGGTACAGCAAGGAGCAAGGAGTACGGACACAGGTCCTCATTCACACATTGCTTTTCTGGATCTCCCAGGGGAAAATTCCCTGGGTTTAGCAACTGGAGGGTTTGTTCCCCTGCTAGAGATGCAGGAGCTGAGTTGAGTCCAGGGATCTGTGCACCCTTCTGGAAAGTCTGCAGCATATTCACAGTGGCCCCATGGACATTAATGGGACTTTCAGTGAAATAAACTTACATTCAATGTCTAAATTAGTTGGTTTTTTTTTTTTTTTTGATGAAAGTAATTTAAGGATAGTGACCTGGAGAAGTTGAAGTTTCTCTTAAAGCACTGAGCCTGTGGCAAGACCATGGTGAATAATTCACGTAACATGAGGAGAATCCCCAGTTCTTTCAAATTGTTCACACTCTGTGAAATCAGAATGTGGTTACTAAAACTGGCAGAAAATCTG
>NW_010389048.1:44911-74332 GCF_000710305.1 Buceros rhinoceros silvestris | reverse complement strand
TTCAGCAGATGTTTCACCTGCTGAGCTCGGTCTATAAGTTTATCACTTACCCTACTTACGGGTAGGCTCTTCAAGTTGAGGGAGCATGGAATTAGGGTGGCCTTCCACAGGCTGAGCAGTATTCTGTAGACGTTTTTATTTTTATGTAAATCTGAGAGCCCCGTGCTTTGGAAAAGCATTTTCCTAGTCTTGGGAAATGGTTTCTATTCCCAGCTCTCCTCCAGTCTTATGCTGGATCTCGAAGTCCATTACCCCTCTATTTACTTACCTGTAAATGAGGAATGGTGATTTTTATTAGGTACTTTGAGATTGAAAAGCCTTTGAGGACTTTTCTTCCTGGGATTTTTAAACAAGCTTTTTCTTATAAACAACTGTCTTGTTGAAGCATAAATGTTTCTTGTTTTCACTACAACTCGCAGAAGTGTCACAGCTATTTTTGTTTTCAAGTAATTACGCTGGTGTGTTTTGTGTATAGTTTCAGGTTCTCAAAGCACTATTGAGAGAAGGGGGCTGTTCGGTCTTTGTGGTGACAATCTGACAGCAGGATGTACTCACTCCTCCACTGGCAGGTCCTGACAAAGCTCCGCTGGAGCCCAGCAGAGCCAGAACCATGGGCTGTTGACTGAGAAGCTGCTGAGATGTGTGGTGGGGCATGGCTGCCCTCGACCCTATGGCCTGGGGCAGCGGGATGTTCCTTTTTTCCCTGTTATTATTAACACTGTCACTGTTGTAATGATATTCCAACACGAAATAAACCCAGCTGTAACCACCCGACAGCGGTGATGGAGCCGCACCAGTGGCACGAGCGCTCCTTTACGACTGACGGCATTTCTCTGATGGCCCTAAAAAGCCATCGATACCGTCTTGTGCTCCTTCCAGGAGCCCTGCCTTAGGATTTAATCTGCCAGGAATTACAGCAGAATTAGAGGGTGGGAATTGAATTACATATTGATCATATATGTGTATTTATGCCCTGCCCAAAGGGAAAGGTGGCTGCGAGGGAGGCTGGAGCGAGCGGCTTTGCAGGCTGGTGGCGGAGAGCGGGGGAATTGAATTACATATTGATCATATATGTGTATTTATGCCCTGCCCAAAGGGAAAGGTGGCTGCGAGGGAGGCTGGAGCGAGCGGCTTTGCAGGCTGTTGCAGGAGCGTTGGGTTGTTGGCGATCGATTCCCTCGCAAGAGGATGCCCGTGTTCCCGGGAGCCTGCCCTTTATATGGGGGAAACAGCTCTGCCCTGAGGGAGCTCGGCGCTCAGAATTCGAGTGTCAAATAATTTTTATATTAAAAGCTAAATAAAGGGCCTGAACGATCTTTATTAGTAGCTGCTTTAATGAATTCCCTGTCCTTTGATCCCAGACCACTTCAGCTCGAAGCACAACCCCCCAAGCCCGTATTTTATAATTGCTGAGAATTTTCTTTTCTAGATTTGATGGACTTAAAACTGTTGATTTTGGTTCTTATTTAATCCCTATCACAGTAAAAAGCTTTTCTTTCTAAGTAACACAAACAAAAGAGGAGAAATTGGCCTTTAAAGTGAAAGATGTATTTATTTTAATTTTTGAGCTATTTATTGACTAGAAAACATACAAGGGGTTTATTATTTTTACTGCTGGAAAATTGCCAGGGAAAGAAGGAACTACGAATGATACGGATTATATATCAAACTGTATAATTAAGACAGCAAACAGTCTGCTGGAAAATATTTTATAGACTCCTTTATATAAGGGGAAGTTTGAGGCAGTTGAACAGAGACCACCTAATACGTTTTTAACATGAATTCTCCCTGAGATTTAAACAAAGGTTTGAAGCCTGGTGCTTTCCAGTCAGTCAGTCTCGGTAATGATTCCACCGGCCTGCGCAGCCCAAGCTGGAAACTCTATTATTGGTCAGAGCAAACCTACTAGAAGAACTCAGCAGAGATTTGATGAGATTTTCCCCATTTTCTTTGCTGTCTGGGCAGATCTTCTGGACCCTGCCTCGAACTCTCCTCTTTGCTGCTTTTCTGTCACTTGCCGTGACCTGTTTATTGTGTGTTTTGATATCTATTTTTCTGTTCTGTGATGTGGAAACTATTGCAGGTTACTGATTAATAGATTATTGAAAGATGGAAGGCAAAACTAGGCGCTTTCAATGTCCATGTACATTCATTCTTAGCATGTTCCTTTACTTTTGTTTCACCAAAGGAGTGTTGTTCTCATTGCATGTTGGAGCTCCCTGCTTAGTTTTAGGTCCGGTTACGCAGGATGAGAACTTGACTTTGGGCAAAACTGTAGTCCAGAAAGGGAACAAACCCACAACAGAGATGCCCTTTGTTTTTGCTCTTTTCCATTTTATGGCCACATTCAGTGGAAGGTTCTATTTGCTTTACTGGAAAAATGCAGCATGAAAGGAACCTGGGTTTTAATAAAAAGGGTTAGAGAAACCCTTGTGGCTATGATTCCTGATTCTTGATAGTCACGAGGCCTCTTTGACCGCTTTAAACCCATATAGACACACTAATGCATCTTGTATTTGTTGTAACACCGCGATCTCTGGACTTGTTGGCTCCGAAGGGCTAATAAAAGTCTTTACATTAGTTTTAATTGTCAGGAGGGGGGAAAAATGGCCCTGACTGATTGGAAAGTGAGTTCTGACTGGGTACAGCTGGCTCCAGAAAGAGAGCTCTGACCAGAGACGTGGTGTCTCTTGACTGTCCTCTCCGGCGCGTGCTGTTGCTGCCCTTTCCTCCTCGGCTGGGTGGGACCAGGTCCTTGAGGCTGCTGAGGAGGAGGAGCAGCACAGTCGTATGGAGAGGCTGTGCCTCCTCCAGGCTTGGGAGAAGATGCAGCTCCCTCACGTACTGTCTGAATTGACCCGGCTGCTTGAAGAGCAGCTGCTGAAGAGATTTGAAGCACTTCGAGACAGTCATCTGAGAAATCCTGGCATTCAGCCGGCCCTGACAGCCATAGGGGTGGCATCGTCATTTCTGACAGGGTCTTTCTAGTAAATGTTCTCTGCTAGTCTGCTAATAACAGCGGGAAGCTCTGAATGTGATGCATGAAGTCAATTAAATGCAACATGTCTTTGAGAAATACTCAGAGATTACATTCCCTTAAATAACCCCGATGTTTTGGTTGTGCTATTTATAAAAACTAATGAGAACGCGAAAAGACAGGGATTAAAAGGAATTATTTGTCTATTGGCAATTCCCAAGGCTAATTTGCCTCATGAGATGGAAATGCATATGCCCAGGAAAGCTCTCATACACATCTATATTGATAAAGCCGTTAAACAATCAGACCATTAAATCCGCTGGTGTGGGTGGCTGCTGCGGATTGGGTTGTCTGGAATCTTTTTAACCCACCCCCTCTTGCAAGACTGCTCATAACCCTGTCTGCATGAAAAGGTAGGACGCTCCCTGGGCTCATAGGACCTGCTGTGTCCACCACTCGGTGGTGTCTCCGGTGGCTTCTTGCTGGGTTTTTTTGCAGCTACCCGGTAAAGGCAGGGAGCCCTGACAGGATGTAGAGTGGGGTCTCAGAGCTGGGACCTGGGGTTGCTTTAGGAGGCTAGGAAAGATGGAGAGAGACTCGGAAGGCACCACACGTGTGGTCCTCTGCTCAAGCTGGAATTGCTGGCAGCTCTCGCCACACAATAAACGTGCAGCTGCGTGCGCTTCAGCTGCAAGATGACGCTTGGGAAGGGATGGGCATCTTCTGAATAGAACTAAATGCTAGTTACCTGTTATGAACCATCCTGGTTAGTGGCATCAAAACTCCTGAGGCACAGGAAAAGGCGGCGTGTTCAAGTGACAGAGAGAGAAAGAGAAAACCAAAGTGGTTGAAGAATTGCATGAAAGTGAAGGCAGATGAATTGGAGAAGATAATTAGAAAGCGAAGGAGCAGGCAGGTTTTCCAGCGTCAGTGGGAAAAGCTGATTGACCCGAGCAGCAGGAGAAGAGAAGAGGAAATATTGCTGACAGCTAAAATGCAGAAGCTATTACTTGAGAGACTGACCTCTAAAGTAGAGGGGGGTGGAAGTTAAACAAATCCCAGCCGGCGGAACCTGCAGCATTCACGCTGGAGCCGCGTGCTCAGTGAAGTCAGAGGAGTGACTTTGGAAAGGTGGAGCGTGTTCAAACTGCTGAGGCTGTTAGGGACGTGTTGTGCCCACACGTATTTGTAAAGCTCGTGCTTCACTCCTTGTATTTATCAGAGCTTGTCAAAACACAGCCTGCGGTGTTTGCTAAAGAGGTGGAAGATGCAGGATGAGAATAGCGAGGCGAGGCGGAGGACAGTGAAGAGGATGGTCCCAGCTCTCCAGGCTCTCCTCCTCCTCCCCCCCGCACCATGGTCACTTCCCCTGTTCTTCACTGGGTAAATCCGTGCGTGAGGAGCTTTTGTTGAAGAAAAACCTTCTCGAGGTCACCAGGTGTTTCATTCCTCCAAAATACCCTTTGGTGATAAAAAACACAGTGTTTTGTTTTCTTGAAAATATAACGGGTCCGCTCTCTAGCCAGGGGATCGCCCTGTGAAATAGGAGTGGGAAATGGTGTGAGTTTTCTGGAGAATGAGGCTGGGTGCTTTCACCCCCACCGCTGCAGTCCTGCAACACGAGGGCTAAGGCTGGCTATGAGCTGGTCTGCCCACTTCAGTGCGCACAGCCATACTCGGATCTGGAGCTGTCTGCTGGCTGCCTCACAGCCCTTGCCCCTCTCTCTGGGGGGTGCTGCCCCTTGTCCCAGATCTGGACCATTTTCCAGCTATTTTTCTTCTTTTTCCCCCCCTTCTGGTTATGAAATGTCATTAATAGTTTTCGGTGCTCTTACAAATTACGTGTCATAAAAGCCTGTTCTGATCACTACTCACTTCCAGATGTTCTGCTTGTTTCATACCACTGTTAGTCCTGTTTCCTTTGCCCCTTCTTTTCCTAATCAAGATTTCTCTTACCTGAAAAGGCATCTCCTGTGATCAGAACTGTGCATTTAGGTGGTTATGAAATGTCATTAATAGTTTTCGGTGCTCTTACAAATTACGTGTCATAAAAGCCTGTTCTGATCACTACTCACTTCCAGATGTTCTGCTTGTTTCATACCACTGTTAGTCCTGTTTCCTTTGCCCCTTCTTTTCCTAATCAAGATTTCTCTTACCTGAAAAGGCATCTCCTGTGATCAGAACTGTGCATTTAGGTGTCTAAAACAGCGCTGTCAAACAAAACCTAATTATGAGTAATGATACTGAGTGTTGCTGATGATTCCCTTCTGCTATGGAAAACTGGGGTTAAAGGATCTCCATCCCAGAGGTGCTCATCTGAAGGCTGCCGCGTTAGAATCCAATATATGACATTATCTTAAAACTAAGCAAAAAAATACGACACGTGAAAATGACAATGGCTTTTTTTCCCCTCCACACTGTAATGAGAGATATTTGTGGGTAGCAGGATGCGATGCTTAGATCCTCACAGCCCTCTTATCTGTCTGCAGAAAACATCCAGTGCAATCCCTGTGGCATTCCCCATGGCTCCAGCTCAGCAAAGTAGCTCAGCTTGTCCTGACTGTAAAGTGTGGCTGCAGGAGGGCTGATCGTATGCTTAAATTACTCAACGCCTGTGATTACCTTGTTAGGAGAGGGGGAGAAATACTCATCTTGCGAGACCTGTGTGTGAGCAGCTCTAAACCAAAGCGGTACTAACCCAGGTCACCCTGACTGCCCCAGTTTGCAAAACCAACAGATCAGCACAAAGATGCAAGATGTTTTTTTGTCTCTCCACCCCCCAATGAAAATATTTGAGTTCCGAAGTGAAACGACAAACCCAGCAGCTATTATTACTCCTTTGTCAAGGACCTGTTTTCTATTTGTCGTTAACATTTGTCAGCTGGTAAATTATGCACAGTTTTCTTCTCTCTCCCGTTTTGTAGCCAGCCCTAATTACACTCACTGATTCCCGCGTAGGCTTGTTTTCAGCTGCATTGCTCACATGCCTTTTTAATAGATGGTAATTTTTGGTAAGTAAGTTATGTCAGATTAACGACTTCCGATAAGATGCCGTATTATACTTGGGTTTTCTTTTTCTCCCAGCTGGATGCACAGAATATGTCGCTACTGACTGGCTTTCTCCTGCCTCCCTCCAGCTAAATGGCAATGTGCCACTGCAGCAAAACTTCTGTCTGAGGATTCATTGCCTTTTTTTGTCGGCGAGTAATGAGGCTTTGAGGTACTCGCCGCTCCTGATTAGTGACAGAGCGCACAAAAAAAGGAGAGTGCAAACCAGTCATTAACTCCTAGTGAAAGCCTCGGTGTTGATGTTCCTAAAGACGAGGAAAGTCTCTTCAATCCCCTCCATTCAGATTTGACCGGTTTGGGGTTTTTTGGCACCTGCCTCAGTTTGTGGAAATAACCAGTTGAACCATTGATTATCCTCCCGTTCTTGCTGAGATTTCGTTACCTTTGTGCTCCTGGTACCGTCCCTCTGATTTCTGCCACAGGCCCCATCATTGGTGACATCGCTGAGGGTTTGGGTGACATCATTTAGGCTTTGTCACTCGGCTGGTCTCTTGTGGACGTGGGGGCCTGTAACATCTCTGAGGCTTGGAGCAAGGGTGGCACAGACTAAGAGGATCCCTGCTCCACTTGTGCTCCTAGCTGTCTAAAGCAGCAAAGCAGTAGCCCCGGTAAAGAAACCTCCAGCTCTTTTCCTCCCTTTGTTTTACAGCTGAAGAGAAAATGGAAGGTGCTGTGGATCTCCACAGCTGAGTTTCCCAGGACTCTGTGTGAGAGCTTCAGCACGGTCCTCCAGCCCTACACCCAAGTTCCTTCATCTCTCAGATTTGTTTCAGCCGTGGTGTTAATAGCTCTGCCAGGTCCTGCCGTTTTAATGCAGTACAGTGAATTATGTCTTTGGGTGCTCGTATAAAAGAGGATTAGCTGCTGGGAACTGTTTATTTGTCTGAGAGTTTCTTTAAAGAAGTAAATAAAATGTGGAAATAATGGTACTGTACATTGCAAATGATAGGCTGTGTTCTGCCCTGGTTTCCCAACGGAATGGGTGTCATTTGTCAAGCACAAGGATGATAGAACGAGTCATATAAGTCATCTTAAATGTGATTTGCCACCTGCCTGATTGTTCAAAAGTGTATGCGTGCTTAATTAATCTAATTAGTCAATGCATATATAAGAAGCAAATTTACAGGCTCTCTGTCATCTTAAATAAAGCATTTTTTGTTTTCCTAGGATAAATAATTTATTTTAGAGCTGAGTACTAGACCATAATCCTGGAGAGCTGGCTGGTTCAGCAGTGAAAAAAGAAATAGAATTATGATGTTTCTTCCTTTTTCCCTTTGGCTTCTCTCTAGACAGTGATTTCATGGGAGGGAAAGGCAACGTCTGCAGCAGAGGAGCATAAATTCCCTTCCAAAAGAGGGGTGAAGAGCACTCTAGCTTTGACACCACAGGCATGTTCCTGCAAGGGATGGTGTCTGATTTGGCACAGATGCAAAATGCAACGTGTGCATGATTATCCCTGGAAGTGGAATAACTAACATGCTGGAAACCATGGTGGAGCTTGTAGAGCTTGGTGCTTCTGCTGCAGAGGTTGGGCCACTGCTTAGGGCAGCATAGACATGCCAAGGGACAGTGGTTGTAGCTCTTTGGTGGGGACGATGCTTCGTGTACGTACCAGTGTGATGCAATACAGTGGAAACATCTGGGTAGGTGGACAGCCTCAACCTTATAAAATCACATCATCAGTAGCTGCCTGAAGGTGCTGTGAGAAAGAATATCTGAATCCAAGGAGGTCCTGAAGGCCAGCGGTAGACCAGAAATGGCAGGTTTTGACTAACTTTTCGTTACTGGTATGGGTCAGGCTAGGAGCAGCAACTTGTTAAGTCTTCAGACCTGGGCACAAGAAAGATGTCCATCACCGTGGGGCGCTGTGCCTGGTTCTGTCAGCGGTGGCTATTCTTTTGTAGTGGTTTCTGTAGGGACCGGCCTTGACAGTGAAGTCTCTCCCCGGGGTTTTGCTCCTACCTGCTGTGGGAATAGAATTTGGTGTGAAGACAGCAAGAGAATTTACCAGCTGATTATATGTTTTAAACCAGTCTGTACTATATCTGAAGCGGAATGAATTCAGGATTTTGGTTTAGGTTTTGGATTTCTTTTTTCTTACTGGCTATGCAAGTGAAAATACAAAACGAGTTAAATGCTTGTTCTCTAATGATAACTAGTAATGAAAAGACGCAATGACAGTCCCTTCCCTGAGTGTCAGATGGTGCCCTGCTTCCTGGCCTCCAGATCCACAGGAAGACTCCTTGATCCTCATTATCCATTGAAGTACATGGCTTGGAGTTGCCAGGGCTGATGAAATTATTGGCTGTGATCCCTGGCTGGAGCTGAAGGAGGATCGAGGGTGTTGCCCGCGTGGATTTGTACTGCTGTCTTATTTACCGCTGTTTCCTACAGTTCTCTTCACAACTCCATGGCGGGTTTGCCCACCAAAGCAGAACCTGTGGTGAGAGGATATCTAAAGACGTTCATTTTGCTCAGTTTGTGCCCACAGATTAGTGCAGAATTCCTGCAAAGCAAATTAATGTGAAACTGCATAATTGATCCATTAGAACCATGACGATCGCTGTGAATTTGGCTAGAAAAGAGGAACAGTCTGTCTGCAGGCGGCATGGCCCCGTCCCAGCAGCCCTGCTTGGTTTGGTAAACTTTGAACTGGAAGGTAGTCAGAAAGACAAGCTGTCCCAGGGCCTTGGCTCCCACCTGCTGGGGTCAGCCCTGGAGACTCGCACTCCTTTTTTCTTGGAAACTGAGGCAGAGAGGTTGGATTGCACATCCACCAGTACGGGAGCCATGACCGTCAGGTGATGGACTTCACAGCTCCCAGTCAGATGCTGGGAAGGAAAGAGGAGGATCTGGGTATTTCAGAATGGACTTAATGGGGTCAGAGTGAAGGCTAACCCCAAATAAAGGCAGAGGTGAGGGAGAGGGTGCGTCAGGCTCTTGAGAGGCAGGATATCCAGGTGCTTTTCTCAGTGCTACCAGGAGGTGCCTCTCTCTACTTGGGATTTATGGCCCACGAAGGAAACTGCGGTAGCCTTTCCCTGCAGAAATTGTTCTGGCTCCCTCCTTGTTCTCTCCCAAAGAGGCTTGTTGGTGCTATGAACATTTTTCCCAGCAACCTAGTGTCTAGAAAGCTGGGAGAGAAAGGAAA
The DNA here is from genome assembly GCF_000710305.1 of Buceros rhinoceros silvestris. Lineage (NCBI taxonomy): Eukaryota > Metazoa > Chordata > Aves > Bucerotiformes > Bucerotidae > Buceros > Buceros rhinoceros. The sequence goes on along the minus strand of NW_010389048.1, from coordinate 65,135 downwards.
ACGCTGGGATGAGGAAGAAGAATGCTGGGATGAGGAAGAAGAATGCTTCTCTCATTTTGGTAGGGGAAATCAGAACTCCACCCTTCACTTTCAGGTGTTTGTGTGTGGTTTTCCCGGCCAGCCCAGGGTGATGGGGCTGTGCCTGGCAGTCCTGCTCCCCACGAGCATCCTCACAGCCACGTGTGGGGATGAAATCCATCCCGTCACATGTCCCAGTCTCCTTCAGGGAGGAATCCAGGGGCAGATGCAGCTGAGGGGTACTTCAGCAGGTCACCACCCTCTCTGCTGCCTTGGCCAGAGCGCCCTAAACTGAAGGGTGCAGGAGGAGATTGGTAAAGCCCAGGGGTAGCAAAGGATGGTGATTGCCCTGTGCCTTAGCTATGAGGGATTTTCCTTTGGCAGAGGGGAGCTGTGGTCCCTGATCCATGGGCTGTCTGTGCGTTTTCTTCAAAATTGCTTAATATAGGATGTGTGCCATGACTGGAGCACTTTAAAACCGTCTTCCTTGCTCCAACCAGGCTCTCTCCCTGCTCAGCCAACCCTTCAGGCCTGGAGAGGGTCTTGCCAAATGGAATGTTTTGTAATTTTCCATATGTCCCCTGATAGTTAAGAACAGTGTAAATTCTATCTGCTTGCTCAGTTCTGGAGTTTGTAGTGCTTGTTCCTGATCTCTTACAGGAGAGCTGCACGGAGAACTGGGAGCAGCAATTGGGCTGACTGAGGGTGGGTGGGAGGTCCTTGAACTGTGCACAGGGTGGCATGTTAAGACCTAGTTGCTCCTTGTTTCTCCACCTGTACGTCGATTCAGGCTAGAGGCATGCTGACATCCCAAGGCATTGCATTCCTTGGTTTATTCCTCTAGTTTCTGGCTTTATTGTCCTCACTGCTGTGTTTCAGGCCAAATTTTGGACTTGCTCCCTTTGGCAATGTCACTCTCTGAAAACGAGACCTGGCTTTTACTATTTCTGTCTCCCCAGTGCTGAGTGCTTCCTGCACCTCTGATCCCAGTTGCTGCATTTAACCGATCATAAATGCAAATAATGATAATTAGATGGTGAATAACGCTATTACAGATGCACTTCGGTGCATATTTCACTGATTGGGCCAAATCAGGAAGCTCTGCAAAGCGTGCTGGCAGCCTTGTGAGTAAAACTGCTTGTTCCTTATCTCGGATTGTAATGCGCTATCAATTAATTGCTCACAAATCTCTGGTGTCAGTCCGCGTGGGCTGTGAGGAGCACTAAATCATTAACTTTCGGTGGCACAGGGTTTGAATTACAATGCCAGTCCTGCAAGGTAGGGAATTAGCAAGTTTAATCTGGTGGAAAGAATCCCTTTGTCTACCAGCATCCTGCTGCTGAGTCCGAGCAGCAGCACCCGCACCCCAGTGGGTTTAGACTCTTGTCTCTGACGTCTGTGTCCCTCCGGTGGGTCTCAGCCCCGTGGCTGCCTCCTGTGCCTCCTCCTGTATGTGACACATGGACACTGGGCTCCTGGGGAGCTGGTACCTGGAGGAGGAACCCTGGCAGCCATGTGTCGCTCCTCAGCCCCTTCTGAATGGCAACAGATGCTTAAATCAAACAATGCTCTCCCAGACAGCAAGCTGGTGCGTGAGCAGCAAACACTGAGCTCCAACAAAGTCCAGACAGAAAAAACAACCATGAGAGAACGAGGTAGAAGGATAAGAAGCATCTGTGATGTGGCAGACAGCTAAAACGTAGAGCAGCGGTCATGCTGCCACAAGCAGTGCAGCAAATCTAATTCTGAGGGCACTGATAAACTCTGGCTGTACGTTTGTTTCTAGAAGGCAGCAGAGACAACAGCCATGATTGACTTGTCCCAAAACTGCCTTAAAGCATTAGCATTTTTTATTTTTGTACCCAATGTTAATCGTGTTAAGGGTGCCAAGAATTGGTCTGTGTTTTATGAGAATTGGAGGCACAAAGAGAATAAGAAACTTTTCTTTCCCAGAGCCTGAAAGGAATCCTGTCACAGACCTGGAGGAAAAAACCCAGGTCTCATGAGTGTCATCTTCTTGAATTGACTATAAAGGGCTTTAAAAAATAATCTAATGCTTTGAAAGCAAGTATCAGAATTTGAATAATTAACTTTCTGGTTCCAAGCATCAGTGTTCTGTTTAGAATGGGAGCCTTGTCCACCTTGAGTTCGCTGTGGGGTAACTAGTACGTCAGCAACGTTCCTGATTGAAACCAAGGTACTGTCGTTTTAGTGTGAAGAGGAGGATGCAGAGAAGGCTCTGATGGTATCACCTAATGGTTTTGCTTTCTCTCCATCTTGCTCTGCTTGCCAGTTTTAAATTAATCAGCTCAGGCTGAAAATATTCCTGACAGCATTCGGGGGTGTCGAACCACACTAGAGGATGGGGGTGTCCAGTGTAACCCTTCTTCGACACACCCCAAGGTCTGGCAACAATTCTGCTCTGCCTTTAACACCGTTCACAATAGAGAAAGGTCCAGAGTCACCACGTGGCATTTCAGAAAGCAGAAGATGGGGAGACTCCAGCACTTGCTGCTCTGTGTTTACCTTCGTACGCGTGGCTGTGGAAGGATTTATTTTGCTGAGTGTTTCTGGCCAAACCATACACTTGTGCCCTGTGGCACTGGAGCATTGATGTGAAGACACCATTGCCAATTAGACACCACGGGTCGAGGACTCCAGACCTCAGGCGTGCTGTGACCCAAAGTAAATTCCTGTAGAACCGAGGAGAGGATGTACAAAAGCTGTACTCTGGGGCTGCAGGACGGTGCACACTGAGCCTCCTCGTGAACCATGGTGTTGCGGTAGATCACCTTCGGAGGAGGATGAGCAGGGCTAAACCTTCAAATGTCTTTTCAGCTTGTGCACAAGTATTTTCAATGTTATCTGATCTATGAATAGAAGGGGGGGAAAAAAAAGCCTAATCAGGAGAAGGACTGCTTAGCATATATGAAAGCTGATGTGCCTTTCAGGCCTGCCAGTCAAAAGGGAGAGCTTCCTAAAGAGCAGCCGTGATTCGTACCAAATTGGTGCATTTTTTGTGTGCGTAACTACCAGCGAGCTGTCAGTACCTGCAAAGGGAAAAGCGTGTGTGCTCGAGGAACCTTCATCCTTTTCCACCTTCCCCTGTAATCTCACCTCCTTTGACAACCATGTGTGCGGTTGGTAAGTTCTGTGGGTGCTGCACAGTCGGTCAGATTTGGTGTAGTTTTTCCCCTTAGTCCAAACAGCTTCTGTCCCTTGTGCCCCTGCCAGCAGTGAAGGTCAGGAGGAGCAGCGGTGGCAATTCCCGCCTCTGGTCATGTGGGACTCGCGCTCCTGGCTCTGCTGGGAGACAAACCATGAGCCAGTGCTCTGCATGTGGGTCGTAGCTGGGGTCCTGCAGCCCGGCAAGCCCCACGGTATGCTGCAGAAGCTGTTGTCTTTGGCCTTCTTTAAGCTGAGTTTAGGGCATAGCTGCTGCAACCTCCTCGGGAATGTGAGGTCAAGTGCTCCATCTGCAGAAAAGAGAGGTGGGACCATGCACAGCGAGTCTGACACCGATTCCAATAATAGAGACTTCTATTAATGCGTAACTCTAGCCACTCTGGTGCTATTAACTACAATAAAAATGTTTTATTTATTCTATCTGCAGTATTTCCACTTTATGATACATCCTCAGAACTCCAGTAAGTTCATTTATTTGTCATTTGAGCAGTGAAATATGACGGGAGGGCTGGAATCTACAGTGTTATTGTGTGGGAGTTGTTCGTGCCTCTTGTTGGATACTGCGGATCATAACGACTCTTTTTGGGTTCCGGTCATTCACCTGGCATCGTGAGGGTTGCTGAGCTTCACAGTCATTTTCTGAATGAAAGAAGGGGAAGCGAGGAGCGCTGGCATGTTAGTCTCAACATGGCCGTGAGATGACCAAGTATTACAGCATAGTCATAAATAGTTAAACTCAGGAGCAGAAGAGCGTTTATTGTAGTTTCACCCTCCCCACTGTATAAGCTGGACTTCTTGCTCTGTCACAGCTAGTTGAAGCAGCTGGCTGCTGGGGCCCAAGCCACAGGGTTAAGGCAGCTAGTGAAAGTGTTAGCTGAATTTCTCGCCCAGCAGGGAAAGAAAAACCAACCCCAAACTAAATTTGCTAGATAAATTATTCATTGTGAGTCATTCGCTTAATTCTTATAATAAATGGTTTCCTACCCTGGGCTCTATTGACTAATTACCGTGTTTAATGTTTTACTGGCTTTTGTTTTCCATGCAGTTTAATTTTGCTGGGATGAGATAGTCAGGAACAGTTCAAGTGAGGGAAGACAAGCTCTGTGTCTGGTGCAGCTCCCACAGAGAGGCAGGAATTCAGCCACTGGTCCTGCGGCAGCAAGTCACAGCTCAGTGATGCTCCAGAAAGAGAGAGGAAGAACTGTGTCCTGAGCCGGGCAGCCTCTCCTGAGGCTCCTTGCTGGGGAGAAGACCGTGCCGCTCTGCATTAGCTGGTATGGCTGCCTGCAGACAGGGTGCCTGCACGCTGGAGCTGAGGGTATTGGTGAATGAGCTAGAAAAGCTTGAAGGGAACTCCTTAAGTGCGAACTCACAGTCTGACACTTAGCATCACTGAGGGTGATGCTAAGCAGAGTTCTAGCTCTCTCCCTCTGGAAGGATGGGAGCGGGTGGGTGGAAGAGGAAGGTACGTATGGCAGGAGCTTTCAGTGTTGTGTTTGTGCTAATAGATACCGTACAGATGGATCTCTTCTAATTCCTGATAATAGTCCAGGGACGAACACCTCGTCCTCTGAACGCCGCTAACGCTGCTTTACATCCCAGGGAGCACTGAAGCTCTGACTGGTGGTGTGGAAAGAAGACTCGGTTTGGAGGATTGAAAGGAATGTGAAACTGGAAGTGCAGTTTGGATAAATGTTATCAAGTGCTCTTCTGCAAAAGCGCCTTTGACTTCTGCTGCACACAGATATGTGCTCGACCTGAGGAAAAGTCTGGAGAGTGTTTACTATCTAGGTTAGAGAGGTCTGTTTGAGTTTCCAGCAACGTGTGCCAAAATAAGGCAGATACAAAGTGAAATGCTAACAGAGATTTTGTTTAACTGAAGAGAAGAAACCTTTGTAGCTTGTTAGAATTCAGCTCTAGCCTTCTGCTAGGAACTTGATCAGCTTTTTGAGAATTGATCATGTTTCAATGGTTTTTTTAAGTACTTTTTATGCCAACCTTACAACTCGACGTTGAAATCTTCATTTCTGAAGTGTTGTGTTTCCTTTCTCCCTCTCCTTCTCCTTCTCTCTTTACATTTCCTCTCTAAATTGTAACTTGATGCCTTTCTAAATACCCCTTTATGCATTTTCTGGTGTATGGACAAATACTGAGCTGGTCTTACTTTCTGGAAGTGTTTGAGGATGGGCTCTGAAGGGTAACCACCTCTTCTTCCTGTGGTAAGGTTAGTTTGGGTAGCTATGTCCCCACAGAGCGATGAGAGCAACAGCTGGCCGCACTGGACCATGCTCCCACCTGAACTGGTGACTCCATGCCATGGGAACAGAGCTGGGAGACTCTCTGGCCTGGGTATCTGAGGCTGCGGAAGCTCTTTGGTGGACCTTGAGAGCTGTCCATGTTCCCTGGGGAGGAGAGGCTTGAATTCTCCTTTGTTGGGACCTCATTCCCGGCATAGCTTTCCCCCTTATGTCGCCCAAAGAGCTAAATCCCAGCAGTGGTGCTGCTTTCCTTAATTTTTATTGATGATTGATTTTAATAGATCTGTTTCCTTGGTGGAGTGCTGCTGAGTATCAGACTGGCGGCAGCACTGAGTGTTTCCGGTTTTTGGTGTGTATGAGGGTGAACTGAAGCCAGTAATAGTTATTTAACACAAGCGAGCATTGGGAAGCATCTCAAGTAAAGCACTTTCCAGCTGTTAGCAACAAGCTGTTAGGAAATAGCCATGTAGTTAACTCCCGAGGCTGGAGGGCTGCGGCAGATTTCCCGAGAAGGAGTAACTGCTTTGTTATCCTAATAAGCAGGACAGTATTGCAACCAGTGCACCACATCAGAACTGTTCGAAAAGCATGCTCTGCTCGCTCTGTGCATCATGAAAGGAGAGAAGCGCAGAGCAAGCCTCGTGAGTATTTTCCTAACAGCTCTTCACTGCCTTCCCCTGGTTGTCTCAGGCTCTATTTGCAGTGATTCATGAAAAAAGCCCTGTAGAGCTGACATTTGGGCTTTGGTCCTTGACACTGAAGTAAAACACTTTAAAGTGTAGTTTGGGAGCGTTAGACTCCTTCCCTCCACTCGCTCTCTCAAACTCTTTTGAAATCAGAAAGCACTAGCGGATGTTGGTTTTCAGTTTCCCTTTCTTCTAACTCCATCTGTTCTCTGGGGTGCTCGGGCAAGGCGAACCGCTTCAAGGCGGCGTTGCCAGCCCACTTGTAGGTTGTAAACCCGGGGGGTTCAGGACTGTGGCAAATGCTGCCGCTTTGTTTGTTCAGCTCTTTGGGGAGAGGCAGCAAATACAAGGGCAGCGTGAACAGCCGTGGTACCCTGAGGAGAGAAGGGTTAACGTGCCAGAGAGTACAATACAATTATTATTATTTATTTCTATGAAAAAAGATCCTCTGCGGAGCTGCCTATGAAACCGGGAAAGACTTAGCATCTCTGCCTGGCTTTGTTTTCACAGATCCCTACAACATCACCCAACTCCCTTCTGAAACAGCAATGGGAGTGGGTGACAAATCATTCAAAGCTTTTGTGCTTCATATATAGGGAGGAAGAGTCTTTGAATCCACAAACAAAGGCGCTTAGGCTCCTTCCACGCAGCCCTACGACGGATGGGCAGCAGAGCCGGGGGCTCCCAGGCTGTCACTCAGCTGTGCTGTTTGTATCTGTGCTGCTCTGCCAGGTCTAACTGTGCATGGGAAATCAGAGCAGACATAAAGCTGTGGTTGGTTACTGTATTCATACACACAGACCCATCTTACTGGAAATAATTAGTAATAACGGACCGTGATCTTGGTTATACTCACGTAACTCTGGTGGCTGTGCTAGATGTGTTTCCCAACGAGCCTGTTTTCCTCTTCCACCATAAAATAGAACGATATGTTATAAGGGTCTCATGCTGACAAAGTCCTTTTTCAGCCCATTTCATCCATAAGGTTGTGGGTACCGAGTTTCGACACGTGCACACTTCAAAACCGCTTGGGAGGCTGCGGCTCAGCGGGAGCTCGGGGGAATGGCCCTTGATCCTAAGAGCATTAAACGAGAACTACGCATGGGGTAATTAGGTGGCAGCAGCTCAAGTTTGTATTAAACATCCTGCAGCTGTATCAACTGCATTCTCTTGTCGGTGGTGGCTGCTGGAGCTGTCTAAGCTAGTCACAATACAGCTTCTTACTGGAGGCAGCCCTAGCTCCTGCGGAAGTGACAAGTGGGCCACAGCTCCATCTTGTGCAGCCCAGCACGACTTGGGCATCTCCCAGGAAGAAAGGAATTTTTGCTGATGCTGATTCCTGAAATTCAACACTAAATGGTTGTAGGCAGGAAGGAAGAGGTGTCTTGTCTGATCCACGCACCCTTCCCAGGCAGAACGCAGAACCTTATTCCCACTGATCTGTCTTTGCAGGGAAAAGAACTTTTTGTTGTAGAGTCAAAGAGTCAGGAAGTAAAGCTGAACTCCCCCAAAGGGTCGTGAAGCTGTTTGGAGGTGAAGGGACCAGTCCTAGATGAAGCAAGGAATGAAACCTGCTTCGTCAGCATTGCTGAATTGTCCTTCCCCAGCGATACGGCTGAAAATAAGCTTAGGAGAATACATCGGGGTGAAGGGTTCTGCTCGGATCACATCGGCTGGCGTGTCTGCCTGCAGTCACTATCTTCCCATCAGAGACGTGAGTCAGGAGAACCTCAAAAGAAAAATCAGAACAGCACCTTCCAAATGTTTTTCAGTGAAATTCTGCTGTTTCCCCCAGTTTCTCTCTGGATTGGCTTTCCTTTTGCTGCTCAGAGGTTTTATTTGGTTGGTGTCGTTGCTAAAGACAGATGAGACAAAGCCACACATGGATTTTTCTATTTGTAAATGAGCACTACAAGGAGGAGAGATGACATAAACTAACGTCCCCGGCGTACAGTAAACAAAAGCAGCGCCTGCTTGATGAAGAGGATGACAGGAGCACGTTGTATGTGTCACAATGAGGTAGGACATCCGTGTTGCTAAAAGTGCTTCCGAGAAACCCTTTCAAGTGTTTAATGAGGGAAAACAGATCATTCCGGTATGGATTTGATTTTTGGAAGGAACAATGCCCGCCGCTTTTGACAATGGCTCTCAGGTTGTTTAGAATCAATGCGTTATCGCACAGTCCTTTCAGGCCCTTCTGCAGCGCACTGTTGTGTCAGTAACTGGTTTGGAAAGGAGCTGAGCTGATTTATCCATTAACTGCTTTGTCCCGAGACCATCACCTACCAAACTCCAGCATCTAGAGGTCACCAGGGCAATAATGTGCTGGGAGACCTTGGCCATGCCCAGAGCCTGTTTGCAGGGTGGAATGAGAACAGAGGGCTGGTTCTTGGCTCGGGACCCCTGCAAGGGTCTCTTGGGATGAGCAGGAGTGAGAACACCTCTGCAGCCAGTGGTAGAGCAGAGACGGGGCTGGAGTTCTGTTTTCTTCAGCCCCTTCCAGCTGATCCTGCAGGCTGACGAGGCCATTTTGCGGTTTTGAATAAAGTTCTTCTTCCTTTTAAACAAGATTATTTTGTGCCTTTCAGTTTGTTGGGGTTTTTTGGTTTTTTGTTTTTTTTTTTTGTGGTGTGGAATACATCTCTAGCTAATACCCCTCATTATGGATTTCCTTAATTATTTGGTTTCCCAGTGGCTTAGTAATCTAATATGACTCTAGGGACAAATCCTTGCCTGAGATCAGAGCCTAAATATCTAATGGTATACGGGATCCAGAGATTAGCAGAGCTAAGTCCTAAATCCTCTGGGGCTGGGGAGTGCCAGTGAAATTGAGGAGGAACTGCCAGCCTACGGCTGAAACCGCAGGGACCAGAAGTCTGATAATGGTGTGTCTATGCAGGTGGGAATGCACCAGCTCGCCCGCCGCTCCAGCCTTGCCCATCCCCGGGTCTTACTCATTATTATTGAAAGAGGGGACAAAATCAAAGTGGGGCTTGCTAGAACACCCCCCCCCCCCCCCGCCGCTCCAGCCTTGCCCATCCCCGGGTCTTACTCATTATTATTGAAAGAGGGGACAAAATCAAAGTGGGGCTTGCTAGAACATCCCCACAGCTCTCTTGTAGTGGTTGGAAAAGGCTGTCTGATGTCATACGCAAAGCATTTAGTGCCGAGGGTGTGGGAGAGGGGAGGAAGAGGCTCTTTTCTGCTGCGCTAGGTTGCTCTTCCCTCCTGCTTTCTGGCTGCTGAAACCACCCGTTCTCTCTGGAACTGTTACTGCTGTGTGTGTGATGCCGTGAATCCCTTCCCAACCCATGGGAGGCTGCCAGGTTTTGATCGAATCCCAAACCAGACAGGTCCTATTATCCTTTTTGTCTCGTATTCAAATGTACCTGAATCATTATAGATTTTAACACAAAATGCTAAAAAATATGCAAATCTTTGTAGGATTTCAGGCTCTGGAGATTTAAATTTTGCAAAAACAGCTAGTGGATTTCAGCATCTGAATGCAAATCTGTGAATCTGGTCACTAAAATGTACTTTTTTTCCCCTCTCTAGGTAAGTTCCGATTATAGTTTTACTATTCCAGGTCTGCTAACCTTTATTTTATCTACTCATGCGCTGGATTTAGTAGTCACTTGGGTCCCTCCAGCTCCTGGCAGAGCAGAGTCATCCTCCCCTCGGTGAGGTTTGTGTGCAGCTTTGTACTGGAGAAATGGCTTTGGTTTGGAGCTATCCTTAGAGCAGTGCTGTTGTTTTTAGGAGTATAATGAGGTGCAGAAGAATGGAAAAAAGAGTCTTCCTCCCGCTCTAGTGTAACTTTTCACAGCTCGTTCTAGCAAACTTAGCAGCGATCTCAAGATTTCCTCTACAGCAGAGAGTGAAGCATGAGGCACATCAAACAGCATCCCCCTGAAGGGCTGCCCTTTGCTCTGGTGTTAAAAGCGTGTCGTTACTACCTGGTTTGAGAAAATATAGCGTTGGTTCTTCAGACCTAGCAATTCCCCGCTGGGAGCTGTTGCTGTTTATAGAAAGGAAAGTAGATTTAACCTTTATACGGTGGTGTTCACCCAAACTATTGCACCTTGGGGATACTGCGCTGAGCAGCAGGACCTCGCCAGGTCACGCATCGCTTATTTCTGCCCCATTTGTCGTTGCAGCGCAGGGATGTCTCGATAAACAACATCTGGAAAGTGACTTGAGCTGTTTCTTGTTAATCATTTATTGGTTTTAGGCTGAAGAGCATTTGGTAAACAGGGGCCGATGCCAATTACCTGGCAAGAATTTTGGTTTGCTCAGAAGATCTAAAGGACGCTGTGATTGTTAAATTCTTTCAGTCTCTGCTCCGGGAAAATATTAACTTAAGCGAGGCAGCATGGTTAAGTGGGAAATTTTAACGATTGACAAATGTATGTGGCGGCCTCTCCACAGACGTGTCTGCTGAATACAGTGTTTGCACTTTTTATCATCACTATTGAGAGCCTGCTCCTTGGAGTTGTTTGCTGAGTCTGCAGAGAACAATTGGTTCAGATTTCAGTCCTTATGCCGTCCTCAGCACATCGAGGCGAGGCGTGGGTAAGGGCCCAACGTCTGGGGGACGCGTTGTAGGAAGGCGGCGTGCACACCAGCTTAGGAGCCTTCCTCTTTGCCTTCCCACGACGATGCTGATGCTGCGTGTTGGTTTTCATTGCAGTTTGACATCACTCTCTGAATATTTCCTAGAAAAAGCACTGAGGCAAGTGGATTTCCGCTGTCTCATAGCAGCTACCTGCGGCAGGGTGAGCATCGAGTGGAAAGCTCTTAGATAACTGATGGAATGGTTTCCTCTTGGGGACTGTACCAGCGTGCTGGCTGCTGGCAGCTCGGGTGTGGTGGAGCACACACTGGAACAAGGGATAATCACTTTCTTTCAGGGCAACTGTCCATAACTCCTAAAAAAAATAAATTCAGAAAATGTAAACAAAGGTGCCCAACTGCGTCTGTTTCAATGTGATGGACATGCCGAGGAGATAAGCCTGAGAGGGGTGAATTCGTTTAAGCGCTTTGAATCAGCGGTTTTCATAATGTGTGATTTTTATCACAAGGAATGCCCTGTCTCCATCAGCCTCTACTGTAACACAAATAATCACTCACCGAGGGTTAATTGGTAACTTCCACCTTTCCAGAATCTTTGACCTTTACTCCTCTAATTTATACCAGTGCATAAATTAGAAATTTATACCTGTGATTCTGACTTGCTCTTGATCTGCCCTGTGTAAAGATGGGTCACCACTGAGTTGTGAGAACTGCTTTGTCCTCGCTTTCCTAAAACCGGAAGAGCATCGGCAGGGCCGTTCAGTATGCTGCTGGGCTTACCAGGAGAGTTCAGTGCCATCAACTGCAGAAAAACTGCAGTGGAGAAAATAAGGGAATCTTTAAAGATTATGGATGCTTTGGGGGGTTTTATTGATACTAATCATAAATGGGGGATTTATGAGTGCTCTGTAATGGATTTATAATTATTCATTCAAAAAAGAGTAAATTGATCAGTGTCTTTAAGATGCAATGAAGAATCGGGCTCAATAATTGTTTAAATCCCTTCTCAGTCCTTTCTCTCTATAGAAATGATGTTTAACTCTACGTGGATGCTCCAAGGTTATCTCTTAGGTCTGCGAATTACAGGAAGAGGAAAAAGAGGGCTAAACCCCAGGTACTTCAGATAACTAATTCAGCATGTGAGTCCAGCTTAATACCCAAGTACACAACTAGGAGTCTGCTGTCCGCACCCCAGCCATGGAGATCTCTCATTTTTCTATAATTAGAATAAAATGCAGAGCTATGTGGCTCGTCTACATAACACAAAATAATTTTTTCTTCGCTTCTCTAATTGAGTGCATGGCTTAAGACACTGCCAAGGGCTGAGAGCAGCTTTAGCTTGTGTGGTAGCACCTCCCAAGATCACGTGGGCTTTGGTTTTGGTTTGAATGTGTGTTGTGGAGATGGGAAGGTGATGTGGAGATCCAGCATTATTTAGTAGTTTTAGCATAGGCAGAAATGCTGAGAAACTTGCATGAGGGATTTTTCAGTTTCTATGGCTTTTTCAGAGATTCTACCAGTTCCTGACTTGAGCAGTGATTTAGGAGCGGACCTGGGAAATCAGGCTGTAGCACTATTCAAGCTGCTTTTATTTCTGTGGTTTGCTCTTGTAACCTCTCAGATAAATCATTTTGCAGTAAGTTTCCACACAACAGTTTTGGAAGATTATTAGTTTAACTGGACCTGCCAAATCTCCTGCTGAGTGCAACAGAGTGTGGGTTTAACGCTGGCGGTTCATCACCCACCTTTTTCCCCCGTTTGCACCAGCCCGGGGTGTTCAGGCACTGCTCAGGTGTACGGGGTGGCTCTATGGTGCTCTGAGCCTGATGTAGCCACTTGGCTGATTGCTCTGCCTGTGAGGTGGCTGTGCTTAGCTGGGGGGACCGTGTCCCTTTGGCCCCCGGATGCCCCATGGTGTATTTCTGGAGAGGGGACGGGGAGGGCTGTGCATCCTTTGGGGGAGTTCGTTCTGCCTTTGTATCAGAGAACGCTTACAGTGCTGCTTCTCAGAGCGACTTGTTCGCCTGTGGAAAGGCCCAAAAGGCACCAAAAGGTACTTGTTTTCAAAGCATTCCTAGGGAAAGATAGAACAATTCTGCTGTGTTTTCCTCCTTATTCGAGTCAGTCTCCATCCCACAAAAACAAACAGCCCGACTGGCTGATGAGGCACCTGCCTTCAGCATTTGGCAGAACTCAGTCAGTTGGCCAGATGTTGGAGGCTCTTTTCGTAGGTGACCTCACAGGGAGACGAGGGTTTTTTTGTTATTTCACAACTAGACCTCATTATCCACTGCGGCTGCACACTTCCGTAGCTCTTTGCACTGAACCACAAGATTTTCTCCAGGAAATGGAGACAAGATTCGGGTGGGTTTGACTGAAGTATTCGCTGCTTACAATGGTTTAGGTTGGAAAAGTCCTTGAAGATCTTCTAGCTCTGCTGAGGTCCTCACTGGGCAGTGACCTGGCTAAAGATCGTTATTGCCAGGCTGCAGAGAGGAGCCTGTTGCCCTGGGTGCAGCTGGTCCTCTGAGCCCACTGCAGCTGGACAGGCTTCCCAAGGACCAGAGTCAGATCAATAAAGTACCCGCCTGGATTCCACCCATTTAAAGTGTTTTCCCATTTTGTGATTCAGGTTCTCCATCAGGAAATGGAATAATTATGTCCCCTGTAAATGATCAGGTTTTTCCACTGAGTTCAAGGGAACTCTAGCAAATTGGACCAATTAAGAGACTGTCTGAAAACTTAATAAGGTAGTGGCAGTAATTGAGTCATCTTGGAGAGCATAAACCTCCCCAGGATCATCATATTTGGGGTAATTTCAGTGTCTCCAAAGCCTGGGATTCTGGAAACTGCTGAGATCCTTCTGCCCGGGGGAGAGGAGGGATACCGAAGTCTTCCTCTCCTGTTCTTGAGTGCAAGGCGCAGTCCCGTAAACCAGCTGGGTTTCTTTCCCTGTATGCTTAAACTTAGCAGTACCCTTCCCCTGCTTTTGTGGATGGGTTTTCTTGTGAATCCCCCTCAGACGTGAGGGATTTACAGCGTCCGAGCCTGGCGGCCATCACCACAAGTGGTAATGAAGGCAGAGATGGAGTTTTGGTTCTGTTCAGTCCTCTGGGCAAGCAGCCCACAGGCACAGCCCTACTTCAGGTAAACTGATGTCAATCCAAAGTAAATCCACCGAGCTGGAGCTGAGGGCATTGGGGCAAACTCGCAGGGAAGAGCTGAGAGCAGGTCCTGTCTCACAAGCAAATGCATTTTACCTCTTCACTCCTTCATGGTAACATAAGCCAATAGACAGAGAAGTGATAGTTTCTCTACTATCCCTGGGCTGTGTGTCAGCGTTAGCATGTTGAAAAAATAATATCCAGTAGTGCTTTCCTATACTGGAGAGTCTGTGTCAGAGAAAATGCGAGGAGATCATCAGCTCGGAGTGAGGAGTTGTGTTAAACCAATGCAGGGCGTGATGACTGCTTAATGCTCTTCGAGGTATCTAGCACGGCGTTGGCTCGCAACTCGAAATACTGGAGCTAGGGGCAACACACATTTGTTATGGCTAGTTTTTTTCCTTACTCTTGCTGTTTTCCCAGCTGGTCTTTGCCTCACTGCTGTCAGTTGCATCACCCTGCTGATGCCACTGTGAGAATTGAGGTTGAGAGCTCGCTTAGGGAATCTGGAAGGCAGCGCTTCTCTCCTGTGGTCTTTGCCAACACTGCTCCCAGTTCCTCTGTGCTCCTCAGAGCTTGCACTGACTCGGAGGTCCTGTTGGTGTAGCAGAGAGGCTGTTAGCTGACTGGCTGCTTAATTGGTGCTGTAAATGCACGAGGAAGTCTTTTAGTATCCATGAAATCAACCAAAATGCCACAAGAGGAGCATTTGTTTTTAAGATGTGCCTGACTGGGGAGACGTCTCACATTGATCGAGGGCTACTGGCCTGCTAGATCTTGTTTGCTTTGCAGTTATCAGGAATGAACTGGTGGTAAGGAGGAGTTAGAAGGGCTGAAAAGCCTGCAGCCCTCGCCAACAGAGAGAAAGGGTGACTCCAGCACCCCTAACTACAGGAAAAATATGATCTGAAAATAAGATCTTGTTGCTTGAGAGGCTGAGACTTCATCGCTGCTCGTCCCAGCTACATGCCAGCGCAGAAGTTTTGCTAGGAAGTGTTATGCTGTACTCCTCTGAGCTGAGAGGGGAATCTTCCACAGGAAAGATGAAAAGTTAAAAAAAATGGAAAGATTCCATGACTGAAAGAAGAGCAGATAATTGCAATTTGTCTCTCTGAGCTTTTGTGAGCAGATATTGAATAGAAAATAGTTCGTATAATTGTATTTTTGGGAGCCTAGTTGCAGCTCAAAGATTTATAGGGTTTTTTTGCTTGCAAACCCCCTGCTCCTTTCTATTTCAAAAGAGGGACTATCACCAAGTGTCACCCTGAAGAATTGGACCCACTACAGTATTTTGTTACATATCAGAAAACAAAGTGCAAGGCTGGTACACTATTAAGCAGCAGCCACTGAGCTGCCACTCTCAAGCTCATTATTCAAGGCTCTCTTTAGTTCAATTATACACCTCTACGGCTAAGGAAGATAGATGAAGGTCATTTGGGAGCTGTAAACCACAAGGCATTGAATGCAGAACTCTGTTCTTAAGCTGATTTACACCTTGTTCTCCACTGTTGTACAGCATGGGGCTTCGATTGAAATGCAGAGGCAGTGATTGAAAAGCCTTTTGCCTCTTCTTAGCTCCAGATCCGCTGCCTGTAATTATTACCTTGATTAGATGGTGAGAGACAATGGCTTCTGCTTTCCATACTGGGGTGGTGAAAACCCCCAAAATCTTGGGGCTTCAGGCAGGGAACCCACCAGGGATGCACAATGGTGTTTATATTGGTGAGAATTTAATTCTTGGTTGTGTGTGTTCATCCAGCAAGGAAGAAAAACTGTAACTGAGAGAATCAATTTGCATTTCCAGGAGAGACAAAGAGCTGCCATCTTGTACTGATTTACCTCCCACATATCTCACAGCATGAGGAATGTGGTGTATACCACAGAAAGTTAATTAAACAATGCAAATGCACATAGAAAAAAAAACCCCTTTTCATGCTATTGACAGATGACTGCAGTCTTTATTCATAGCGACAAAGACGTTTTTAAACTAACTTAGGTTGAAGTAGACAGTACAAAAACATCTGGGACCCGATTCTTAAGGCAGCAAATCTGTGGGTGCAAATGGTCAAACATCTGCTTACCAGTAGTGCCCAAGGACAGACCGGTTCGGGTCTGCTGGTGTTCTGGTTACCTGTAAATCAGCTGTTCCTCCCTGAATGATGTTCTGGAGCTCACGTTGCCTGCACCTTGCTGTTTTGGTCCATAAGGCTGTTGTGTAAAGCGAGCGGGACTTGGCCCTTGTGCACACCGCTGCACTTCGCAAACCTTATCTGGGATTTTGCATTGATTCTTTGCTGCACTCAAGATTAGTGCTGCACTGTTTATAGACTTTTATCTTCCTGTTAACACAAGCATCTTCTTAAAGGGGAAAATGAGTCTCTCAGAGCTAAATTCAGAGTGCTTTCGCTATGGAGGTGCACGCTGGACGTGCTTCCCAGTGGTGATGTCAAATGTAGTGACCTGGAATTGTTAAATGGAACGCCTGTAGCATTTGTTCAAAGCTTTCAATGCAAACATTTAATCAAACATTTGGGCAGCATTTCCCACATGTAAATCTAGGGTTGTTCCCTGGAAACCGGGTTTTTTGTTTGTTTGTTTTGCAGGTTCCCCCCCACTCCCCAAGCAATAATTTAGTTATTGCCTTGGTTATCTCCCTTCTCCTAGCAGTGACGTCCTGTTCCAGGTGAAACGTTGTTCTGTGTCTGTACAGCATCCCACACATACTCGTGGAAAGGGCAAGGCATGGCTGTGCTCCAGGACGAGGGCAGTGGGGAGGAGAGGAGGCATCAGTGCTGGGTGCCTGTTCTGCCCCCTGCAGAGAGCACAGCTGGGGAAGCCTCTCCACCTCGTCTGCAGGAGCTGGCTCTTCTTTCGGGTCCTTCCTGCAGAGGAACTTTGGAAACCCCAAGATTTTGCACTCGCTCAGATGCTGTCATTCACTTTTAATGTCTTAAAAGTAATTGTCATTTTTATTTGCCAGGGAAGAGGTCAAATAAAAGATGAGAGGACTTAATTTCAGGGACTGGGAATGCAAGATCTCATAGAGATTTCTGCTATTCCTGGGACAGGCTTTTGCATCTCATCTCCCATTTTTTTCCCTCCAATTTTTTTTTTTTTTTACACACCATGAATCCCAGCATTGTCAGCCCCAGAAATTATGGCAAACCTTGTGGAGAAGGCACCGAGTGCATCACGTGACTGGCAAAGTGATGGTTTCTGGAAAACCTGCTGGTCCTCAGGGCACCACGAATGGATTGCTGTGCTGCTTCCACCTTCTGCACCTCTCTTACCACTTTGGGGCAAACTCTGCAGCCTGCCTTCTGCTGTCTTCTCCTTCTGCAAAAACCCTTGGAAGGTTTTGTATTGAGAAGGGACCAACGACTGGAATCACCTGCCAGTTCATTGGAACAGGCAGCAGGGAGGAGAACTTGTTGCACTTGCCCATTTGGGCCTTGGAAGCACTGTGCATGCCAAGGCAGGACCTCTTAGCTGGACCCTGCCAAGTAGGGGATGTGGCAGTATTAGCAAATTGCAAGAACTATCGGAAATAACAGTCTTGTGCAGGCGTCTAAGCACTTAAACAGGAGAGTTCTGCTTTTATTTCATTTTTTTAATGCAATACGCTTCTTGAGGAGCAATGTCTGATAGATAGCTTTTACTAAACCATAATGAAGTACTCGAGAAGATTATCGAGGCAGCCTCTCAATTAGCTAAGATGTCTTGACCTACGAATCTGAATATGAGGGGCTGAGCTGGATGGCGTGACCTTTCTCATAAGCACGAAACTGCCAGTGCTAGAGGAGTTACTGAAATAGCCTTAATGTGGGGGAGGAATCCTGAAAGTTTTCTTTCATGCTCCCTGTACGTGGAAACGAGGGTTCCTGAGCTTTGTTTAATGATGCTGGCTGTTCCCTAGGAATTCAGAGACTCAGACGCAGATAGGATGGGACTGAGGTGAGTGTCATAAGCAAGGAGTAGCCCTGCATAGCTGTGCCATTTCTCAATCAAACTGACTGTAAGGTGTTGTACGAGCACGTGCCACACACATCATTCAAATGCAGTGCCTTGGAGGCTCTAAAGAAGTGGTGAACGACCCCAGGAGTGACAGGACATGTTATTAATGGCAGACATCAACGTAAACTTCTGCTCTAATCCAAAGTACAATAAGAGGTTAAGCTGAAAAGACCTGCCTTTCTTAGTCGTCTTGGGTCTCATCCAAGAGATTCATATGCCCTGTAGTGTTTGGGTCTCCATTTATTTTTCTTGGAAGGTGTTGAGCTGATCCTTCCAAGGCCCCAGGCTGTTCTCAGACAGCCGCTGTGTGCCAGTGAGGGTCTGTTAATTCGAACGCAAATGCCTCCTTGTGTGCATCCCCACCCAACCCAGAGCCTGCTCTAACCACCACAGCAGTTTCAGGTAAGGTAGCCTTAGACTCATACTTCTCCTGGTTTTTGGCCTCTTGCTGTCCTGCCTAGAGCCACATCTTTTAGAAATGACAGGCTTCTGTGACAGAGATTTATGAATTGTGATTCTACTGAGCCAGAAAATCCAGGATTGTTTTTTCCAAGCATCCTGACCCGGGTTCCTGTTTCCTCTTTGCACCAACTATTCAAGTCCAAGCATCAAAACGTGCGATTCTGCCTTAGGTAATTGAGGACCCTAATGGGGTCCTAATGAGGACCCTGCTCCATCCTGCATGAACTTCACCATCTCCTGCTCAGTGCCACAGCCTCTGGGGCGAGCGCCTGTCACTCAGGGATTACACTGCTCTCTTAGGAGACGAGAGATCTTGGCTTACCATCCAAGTCCTGCAAGTCCTCCAGCTACTCACCTGCTGTATAAACCTCAGATGGCAGCAATACCACCATTTCTCTGACCATGCCTGCTTTTAAAACAAAGCGTTTCAGATACATTTTTGTGAAGGCTTCACTCCTTACACTCCCTCTGAATGTGGCTTCTGGAAGAGGACGAACATGCTGCTCTGTCTGCCCTTGGATCTTGACCAGGCTTTGTCTGGGGATAAGCAGTGAGCTGTTCAGGCTGGGTCAGTTTTGAATAAATGCAGAAGTGAGATTGCAGAGTGCTATCACTGTATTGAAGTATATACTTCAGCTGCTCCTGCGCGGAGGTGTTGGCTGAGAAAAATGCAGGTGGAAGGGCCCTCTGGAGCTCATCGAGTCCAATCCCTTGCAGAAAGCAGGGCTAACGTCAGAGGGTCCTCAGGTTAAGAGCTTGTAGCCCACAGATCCTTGCATTGGTTTCCTCAGTCTTCACTGGACTTTTATTTCCAGCAGCTGGGAAGTCCAAGCTCAGCTGCTGGGCCCCTCATGTTACCTACATACCGGTGAACAGATGGAGTGGGGTGTTAACGGCGCTGTGGGGTGGGCTTTGTGTAACACCGGGAAAGAAAATCCTTCTTCAGAGTTAGGTGGGAACACAGAACGGCAGCAGCCTCTAGTCTGGAGGGGTTTAATAAAGTCAGAGATTTTGGAGGCCAGAACGGACCATTATGACTGTCTGTTCTGACCCTCTTCCTGATGATCCAGCACCACTGAACAGTCCTCGTGCTGGCATGAGACTGGTCAGCACTACTTTTCTAAATGATTCCTAACCGTTACAACGGTTTCCCAAGTTATTCACTAACCCCTAAATTACTCTTTTTCACATAAGGCTGTCTGTCAATCTGTTCTCTGCTCTTTCTCTGACAGCCTCGTCCCCACCTTCCAGTGTCTTGAGTGCCTTTTTTTCTGCTGTCAAACTCAGGCTAATTCATTTTCGGTTCCCTTGAGAGACCTGTCTGAGCACTGAAAGGTCTGGACTCTTGCTCTTTCATTAGCCCTCATTATTTTTCAGTTAATGGTTAGCTGGCAGCATTGGTTTTGATTTTTTTTGTAATAGAAATGAAGCAGGTTTATATTTTATAGTCATTTCTCATCAGTCTGAGGGAGAAAAATGTCGGTCTGTAAAGCTCTGGCAGCGTCCCTGAATGGCGGCATTACTGGTATTTGCATCACTTCCAGTTATGTGTGGTTTTAAGGTGAGAAGTATACGAAGTTGGAGCGCAGGCAGCTGCTCACGAGCACTTGCGGATCCTGCCACGGATGCTCCTGTACCGCTGTTGTTATGGGACCTGAATTTTAGCGAGACGCTGGAAGGGAATCCACGGGCAAGGGCAGAGGATCGGTCCTTGGCTTTCTCATGATACCGAGTGTTTTCCGATACCATAAGGCTACAACAGAGCTTTTAGGAGTGACAGGATTAATTTTGCTGCTCTGGAATGGAGCGCAGAGAGTTACCGACTTCAGAGTGCCATTGTTGAGTGTGTCTTTGCAGCCAACCG
>NW_010389048.1:27933-44759 GCF_000710305.1 Buceros rhinoceros silvestris | reverse complement strand
AACCGTGCTCTTCAGAGAGGGGAGGGGGAGTAGCAAACCTCCCTGACCACCCTTTGCTGAGGTTATTAATTAATCAAGCACACGACTGACTCAAGAACAATCATACCCGCTTTTCTTTTTTTTCTGTGGAAGGAGGGTGAGAGATGTGAGGAATAAAACAGTAGCACGTGAAAAACCTTTTCCTGACGACAGCAGCTCCACAAGGAATAAAAGATTTGAGATATTCAGGTCATTAGCCTGAAGGTTTCAACATGAATAGGGGTGTTGGATCCACACGTTTTCTCAGCAGCTTTGGTAATCTCAGCTCATGAGAAGTCCATCAGAAGATCAGCTAAGCGTGTCTTAATTCAGAGCAGATTTAACAGTCCCGTTGACTTTACCTGCATCAAATTATGTATGCAGGGTGACTGGCGGCTGCTGATCCAGGGAAAAACAGCTTTGGAGTCTGAGATTTGATGAGCGCTAGTAATAACTGTGGTTCTGAGCAGCGACTGCATATGAGCAGCTCCTCAGATCAAGATGATTGTCACTCGTGATTGTTCTATCAATAAACTGAGTGGTTATCTGTTAAAAAAAAAAAAAATGTATTTTACTCTCTTCCACCCTGGCCTGACCCAGAATGTATGTGAACTCTCTGGATTTTATTCATTTTCCTCTTCCCTATCATCTGTCAATCTACCATCCACAAACCATCTTCCCCATAACAGTTTACATGGAACATAAAGCCTGTGCAATTAACATTAGTTATAATTATGTTTCAGCACTGACGGGGGAAAGAACGAGAAATTTCTGTTGGATAGAGAAAGGAGACAGAGAGAGGGTGACAAGAAGTGGTGTTTGCTAACTCAGTGACAGAAACGCGTTCTCCAGCGTTAGCAGCTAGATCAGCATTTGCTTCCCTCTTTTGCCCAGAACTGGTTCGCTGAAAGGTAAAACACACCCGGATGGGGGGTAGTTTTACAGCTCATCCCGACGTAGCCCGGTGCAGTGTTCTGGAGCCTCATCATTGCCACGTTTTGCATGGAAGTCAGAAAGCGTGCAGGTCGTTATGTCACTGTGTGTTGATGTGGCTCCTCGGTGGTAGATTTGCTGTAACTGGATTTGGTAACACATAGATCATAAATGTCAATTACCAGCACCTAAAAATAGAAAATCATCTGAATGTCTTGGGGAAAGGGATGTGAGCAACTAGGAATGTTTAGGACAACCAAAAATAGAGATTATTTTGTGACAGTTGTTGTCATGGCCCTGAATCTTCAGGGTTTTTTGTTTGGTTGAGGTTTTTTTCCTCCAAACCACTGCGCAGTTCGGGTTGGGTCAGCCGTAGCAGTTAGTTGTGTTCCCCCCAGTGCTTACCACGCTGCTGACCGCAGGGGCGGTGGCTCTTTCGTTCATGATGTGTTGAACGTGAAATACTTGCCTTAGAACAAATAAGCAAGAAGGTGTTCTAATCTGTGGAGGTTTAAACCACGCTCAGCGCACTGTTGCAATCCAGGGCTTTAGCTTGCCTGTCGGTGTTCCCATACGGTGTGTGATGGGCGGCTCGATCAGACTGTGAGTCTTGTTTCCTAAATGTGTGAGAGTGGGGGCGGCTGGTGCAGCACCTCCTGAAAGGGCTGGCGGTACAGGGAGGCAGATCCCCAAGAGGACACGCGTGCTTATTTTTCCTAGAGGTGATATTTCACAGGTGGTTTCCCACAACAGAGCGGACACGGTCACACGGTGAGCAAGGGACCACGATGTGAAATCAGGAGGCTGGTTTTCTTTCCTGTGGCATTCCATAGCCCAGAAGTGCTGGGGTTCCCTGTCACTCAGCATGGTGGCTCTTGGCAGCCCACCGCTTACATCAGCGAAGAGGCTGTTGTCTCCTGGACCCTTAGCAAGGAGCAGGTGGGAACACAACCTGCAGCAGCTGTCCTGGCTCAGATGGTGGAGCCTCATGCAGGAGGCATGAGATTTGACTTGCTGACGTAATTTGTCAAGTACAGTTGTTTAGAGGCAGGAAAGTGGGAGAGGGGTGAGTTCATCGGTGCCAGCTGAGTTAGGAGAACAAAAGAAGCAGCCTCTGCTTCTTTCCTCTTCTATTTTCTTTTGACACTGAAGTTCTCTCGCTTTGTTCCCTTAAATAAGGAAGCCCAAACCTAAATTCTGTTTTCATCTTTTGCCCCAGCTCGACTCTCTTTGTTTTCCTCAGGCCTTTCTGTTCCCAGCTGTTCCTGCTGCCTGAATGTAGCTACCCATAGAAACGTGTCCCACATTCACATGGCACTGGCACTGTATCAACATGCAGGACTCAAATGAGTAGGCCATTAGAGTGCGTCTTAAGGTGAGCTTTAAAACTAGTGTCTGCAACCATGTTCCAGAGAGATCATTCCATTACTGCCAAAATGCATCTGCTTTAATGAGGTGACATCACCACTCATTGATGTTACCACCAAGCCTTCTGGGGAGCAGATTATCCTACATGGAAGTGTCTCAGTTGCGATTTATTCTCTCACCTGCCTAAGGATTTTGGTGCAAAGATGAAGGAGGAGATGTGAATTTCTTCTACCTGCTGTTTAATTCTAGACTTGCCACTTTTATCTTAATTTATGACAAAGACCGTCAGTATTCTCTTGCTTTAGAAAACTTACCAATTCAACCGTTGTCCTTTGTTCACCTTGTACTTGGTGTCTCGGTCCAAGAAAGTATCGAGGCAGAAACTGTCAGATATGCCTTGAAAGTGCTTAATTTGTGTTGAGTTCTAGCGCAGTATTGGTGTGTCTGGTTCTTAAAGCCTCTCTGAAGACGATGAGCCTGAACAAACCTGTCTTACATCCAGGGCAATGCAAGTTCAAATAGCTTTAGCAAACTGCTTTATTTATCCATTATTCATTAATGTTAGGTGGTTCTGAAGTTTGCACTTTGTGATGATCAAGTGCAGTACCTTAAAAGAAAAAAACCTCACTGCTAGAAGCCTCCCATTCTCAGTAAGAGAATAGGCCAGGAGAGCCTGCATTAAAACACTGCTGATTTTGAGATACTTCCGTACTCAAGTGAAAGAATGAAAAGCCTGCGGCTCCCTTCAGCAGGGCTTATGGATATGTTTGAAGAGGAGTATTTTTATTGTTAAGAGCTACGTTTCCAGGGGAAGGCTTTTGATACTAAAAAAAAAAAAAAAAAATAAAAAGGTTGTGAAAAAGGCTGGATGAATCCCATCACTGTGCTCCAGCTAGACCTGAGCCCATAGTACAATGAGATCCCATCACGGTCTTTCATTCTCTGAGGCCACTATATTTTTTCTTGACACAGCAATTACTGCCTAATCTCATTAGGATAGATGGTAATGGAGCCTAGTTGTAAAATATCCCCTTGTATTTTTTCTGTTATTTTGTTTTGAGTATATTGCCTTGATTTTTATCACGTTTATGTGCACATCAAAGCACAATTATTCATTGTTAAAGCCAGTCTGCAATCAATGTCATTTTCTGTATTTTGTTTACCCAGATTAGTGGTTTGATCCTGCTCATTGACTTCAATAAGGGCTTGACTTACCCTTTCCCTCCACTTCCCTGCGTCTCCGTTTTACAAAGAAGCAGTTTGTCCTTGGCCCTGGCCTTGTTGCACAATGAAAAGAGCCCATGATATGGACTCTTAGAGGGACCGGTGATGTTTACCCCTGTAATTGCTGGAGCAGGGCAAAGTGTCACCCCTTCAAGTCTCCCTGGCCTCCAGTAAAGGATAGCTGGAGGACAGGGGCTGGAAAAGCGTGGAAGAAGAAGTGGAGGGAGGAGGAGGATGGCAGAAAATCGCTAGGAAGTGCATTAGAAAGGGACCAAACCACCCAGGGCAAAGGCTTTGTCATGCAGAGAGCTGGGACTGGGCTCTGCTCACCTGTGAGCGTGAGGAGCCACAGGGTTTCTCGGAGCTGTCCTCCCTCACCCAGGGAATATCCTGTGGCTAAAGGGTGCCAGATTGTCCAGTGAGCTCTCAGGACTGTGCCTGAGGGGAAACTCAGGTCATGAAGACAACCAGATGGAGGAAAATGAAAAGTTCTCAGTGCTTCAAGGTGCAGTCAAGAAGGAAGAACAAAAGCAGTCCTTTCTGACCTTCAAATGTCTCTGCTTCAGAGTGGTTCCAGTTTCAAGCAATTTTCTGTGTGTTCACTAGAAACCTTCCTCTCTTCAACAGATGGGATATTTGTGCTCTCCACCCTTTCCTGTGACCTTAGCACTTGTCATCTATCCCCATCCTCAAGTTATGAATAAGTAGTTTTTTCCCCTATGAGCCACATTCCTGTTCTGATGAACAAGAAACTTAATGTAATATTAAGCAAAGAAAGGAGTTCATTTTCCTATCTCTCTAACTTGACTCAGGCTATCAGTGACCCCAGAGTAAAGTGGAGATTAATCTACACCGTGTGTACTTGCTGCGTTTAACAAAACCAGTCCTCTTGCCTTATCAGTCTCCCTGTGGAAGTTTTGATCACAGAACTGAGGGAAGAATGAGCCTGTGTTGACTCTTCCTGAGGATCTCAACGCTTGGCAGAGTGTTTGCCTTGCTGGTTCTGTGCCAAAGCGTTAGTGCCCCAGTTGACTGTGCAAGGGTGGGGGAGGAAGAGCAGGAGAAAGTCACTGTTAGGGAGTGCTGGGAGAAAACCCAGCGGAGGTCAGAGTGCAGTTTTGCTGCCCACATTTAGCGGGGAGAAGTTGCGTGAGCAAAGTAGGGTTGTCCCTAGGAGAAGCAACCCTGCCTGCCGCAGGGACCGTGCAACATAGTCACCGTAACCAGGCTGTGGGGTTTTTTTTTGTTGTTGTTTTTACTGCTTTCATTTTTCTCCAAAGACAGACTTTCCTGGTGCTCCAGGTGAGATCACATCCTCCTGATGTGTTTTGAGTGTGAGGAGCATCCATTTAGCTTGGATTTTGCCAAGATGTCCGTACCAAAAGGAATGCTCTTCCTTGGCTGATCCAAAAATCAGAATCATCTCCATCTTTAAACCCAGCCTCAAGAAACCTCTGTGCTGTGCTGCGCACAAGAGGACACCCAGTAAACTCTGTGTGGCTTAGTGACATTTAGGATAAAACTTGTTTCTCCAAGAGTTTTTGTTTCATAAATGATAGCGAGAAGTGTCCTGGAGTTTTGCAACAGCTTACATTGCCCTTCCGCTCCCATTGCCCCTATTTAATTTCCTTAAGAAATACACTTAAACACTTCAGGGCACTGGAAGTGCCTGACTGCAGATCTATGGAGTGTATAGCATTATGGGGCCCTAATTTCAACCTGGACCTTGTAATATTATTTCTCATAAATAACAATTAATAAGCTCTGGAGAGGAAGAGAACATTCTCAGATTTGTGACCAGAAATCTGGCCTCAGCCTGTCACATGTAACTGTGATTTTGCACACAGGAAGGGAAACTATTCCACCCACCCGGCCCCTCCTCTGTATCAGTTTTGTGGTCAAGATCATCTCCTCTTCATGGATTGCCTATGGAGGGACAGGGACCATGCCTCTTGTTTCAGAAGGGGGGAGTGCAGGGCGGACCTGTCAGGCTCCTGGGTCTTGGGGGACCCAAGTCTCATAATGGGAAGGGGAACAGGGTGACCAGCAGAGTCGCTGCCTGTGGAGGAACCTTTGGAGGAACCAACTCAAATACAAGACCCTGCTTGCTCCAGTTTTCAAAGGTTTTTGGGGGCAGGGCAAGGATAGGAATAAAGGACACTTTTAAAAAATAATATATTACTGTTCAGACTTACTTGATGCCTGACAGTAGATTTCTGTTCTATTTTTAATTAATCCTTACCCTAAAATTCCACATTACAACTATATCATTTTCATTCCAAGCTGTAGCTCTTTTGACAAGTTCTGCTTTTTCCCCCTATTGATTTTATTCCTGCCTAAAACCTCCTTCAGTCATCCTGTAATAGAATAAAAATGGGCTAAACCAAGCACTTTATCCAATCAATGACTCTTCGTATTTGACCAAGAATCTCTGTGCCAGAAATAACATTCCGCAGTCTGGAAGCGATAAGGATGAAAAGGTCCGTTACAACGTATTAATCATTGTTCTTTTATTTTTCTCGAGGCGGGACAAGTTCTTTTGCTGTTTATTCTGTGACTTGTGATGGGTATCTTTGAAGCTGGCTTTACAACAGCAATGACCTTAGGCTCTACATGCTTCCTCTGGCTTTTTTAAACTGCTGTGCCAAAATACATGCCCATTGGTATGCAGAATTCACACGCGCGGCACTGAACGCTGCACTGACTGGGAGTCTGCAGTGGGCAGGGAGGCTGGTGGGTTTTCCTCACCTGACCTGAAAGAACAGATATGGTTAAGTGTGTGGTGAAAGCAGGATTCAGGAGCCTGGCTCTGGGGCTGAGTACGGCAGCTGATAAAATCCGCCTTCCTCTGCCTGTTGTAGGAGGAAGAGGTCTAGGGGTGATGAGAGCTTGTCGAAGAAACACAGTCCGGCTGCCTCTGTATCGGCAGGAGAAGTAAAACTTGTGCTTGATTTGAAGCGGAGTTGTTGATGCCTTAAAAGGACATGATGAAGAAACAAGAAGAGAAAATCTTTTTGTTTCAAGCTGAGCATTCATTTCTTAGAACTCTTGTTGAAATGGAATTTTGGAACTGGAGCCCAAAGTCCTTTACTCAGTAGGCGGCTCGTGATCAGTGCAGAGTTAATGGGTCTGCAACTGAAAAGGGACTGTGAGGAAGAACGATGTTCTGCTGCATGTGCTGAGCGGAGAACTTGGCCCAGGGTTATTTTTAAGCCTGCAGAACCTGGCACCGTACTTCAGGTGTATGTTCTCTCCCTCTTTCCTCCTCAAAAATAGGGAGACTTAAAATAGCTCTCACTTTGCTTCCTCTTTATGAAGCAGTACTCGCGAAGTAGGTAACATTGAAAATTACATGGTGCGTAACCAAGATAATAATTAGACCTACTTTGCATAATCTCAGACTAAGTGCACAACTCTTGGGTGTTTCTCATTAGAAGTTTGTGGAATGTTCTTGCTTTCTTTTGCTTTATGTTGCTCGTTTCTTGGTGTTCCCTGCAAAAGCTTGTTGAAACAATTTTTGGTGTGTTCTGCCATTTCCCCATGGATGTGGATCCACGCTTCTCTTCGATTTAGTCGATCAGGAGTTTTGCAATGGCTTATCCAGCTCTCCAAATCCAGGCTGAAGAGAGTTTCAGAGTTTGCTATTTTAAAATAGTTCTGATTTTCTAAAAAGCTGATGTTCTTGATACTGAAATGGAGAGATGTGATGTGGCAGCACTTCTGCTATTCATGACAGATCAATTTTGTGTAGAAGGTTATGGTAAAAAATGCAAGTGAGACTGTCACGAGAGGTTATACCAGAGATAGATTTCAAGTGACATTGGTTTCTGTAGAAACTACAGGGACATAAACCAAATAAATTAGCAGGAGAATGTTTCTCTTCAGGTGTTCTTGGCAGAAGGATCAGCTAAGTTATTTACTTGTTATTTTACAAATAAAGGAACAGACAGAGTGAATGTTCTGCGCTCAAGATCATGTCCAAGCACTTCTATAATCCTTAGGAGGAAATCAAGCAGCAGGATTCTCCATTTAAAATAGTGATTTATTAAAACAAAGATTCTTCCATGCTTCTTGCAGTGAGCAGAATCTGTAAAGGGCCCTCCTCCCCCTGAAACTGTGGCTCTGTGCTGAGCATAGTGCTGATCAAGGCAGAGAAGTCTTCTCCCCTTGCCCTCAGAGTGTTGCCCACCTCCTCACCCTCCGTGCTTTCCCTGAGGACCAGCATGGTGGCTGGCTGGGCAGTGCCGTGCCTGCGGGCTTCAGATGGCAGCGCTTGAGGATGACAATCAACAATTTCTCCTCCACATCCCTTCTGATATTATCACTTCTGCGGTGACTGGGGGGTCCAAGTTTGGTGAAGGATAACCTAAAGGTTATTTCCGCTAAATTTCCTTTGGGTTCTGTTTTACTCAGCTGCCTGAAAACAGGTTATTTCAAATGAAATTAGCCTACCCTAAATCTTCTTTCACTTCCTTTCCTGCCACAGGCTCTTACTTCCATGTCAGTGGTCTTCGATACCTTAAAATACGTTTATTTCAAGGTAGGCTTAGAGGAATTTTTATAGATCTTAAGCTGATCACCACAAGCGTGTAACTTCAGCTTCTCATTACTGAAGGACCTTTCCTGGGATGGCTGGCACCAGGGCTCGTACCCCACACCTACACAGTGTGTTTGTCTGCTTTGCTTCTATTTCGGTGTGAATAATCTGGTTTAGGGCATCTGTATGGGGCACCTTTGTCACTACTGAATTTTTGTGCTGTTTCTGAAGTGATTCAGAAGGACGTGGTGGAGTTTTTAACATGGTGTCTTTTGGATGAGCCAGCAATCCATGAGTTAAGTGAAGATATTACAGCTGGTGCTTTGTAGGTCGTAACTGCTCGGTTTTCATCAAAGCCTTAAATGTTAGCCTGCTCCACAGGGCCAACCCTTCTATTAGGTATCATTTATCAAGGATTAACACAAAATTAAGTTTTAATTGTACAGTATGATGGAAAGTTGGATTTGTTTAAAAGAGGTAATAAAAGGAAATTTATGGGTTTGACTGAATAGCAGAGTGGGATTGGGTGACCAGAGGACGCTTAATGTTTTTCTGAGGAAAAGTAAGGAGGTGAAGGCAGAGAGGGCAGACAGGCACTCAGCTCACTGATAACCTCCCCAGCCAGTGGGACTGTGCCGGGGTCTCCTGCTTGGCTGTTGGAGGATGGGTCTGCCATACGTTTTTGTTTAATCCGAACCTCTCCAAGATGAAAGCCACGGGGGGAAAGGCCGGCTAGCTGGCTGCTCTCCTGTTCCCATCCGGGAGTACAGCTGCCTCCTCACTTGTATTCTCAGCAATTTGGGGCTTGACTGAGATGGAGTTTGACAGTAAAAGAGATAAAACTTATCGTTTGGTGTCATGAATTGGTCCACAGCCCAGAAGATAAATGACTCATTTTAGAGGTTGATAAAAATGTATTTGTTCGTTTGCCGTTGTACGATCTGTTGTATTTTCAAGCAATCTTACGGCAGAAGTCACATCCATTAGCTCAGGGCAGCTGTGTGCTGTCTGTGGAGTTAACGGGAATTAAAGCACGGTTGTGTTTAAAAACCCGCTGTGTATTTTCAGAGTTCATCTACAGCTTGACGAAGCGCCATTAGATACTTGGGTGGCCAGGAGAACAGTCACTGCTGAGATGGGCACCCAGGCTAATGACAGGGCGCTTAGCAGAGTTCCTCGGGGAGATCACTCGGCGTGTGCCACTGGCAGGACAGTGCCCAGCAGCTGAAGCTCTGCCTTCCAGGAGGACAGCAGCAATCCAGGGGCAATCCCTCCACCTGCCAACCTGCCTCGTGGGTGCTCGGCCCTTTGGGGAAAAGTGTCGAAAAGCCCTTGCAGATGTGCCGAGTTTACAGGAGGATAGAGGGAGCTCAGAGAGTGACAGTTAAGTGATCTTAGTGCAGCTATGCATTACAAATATTGAGGCTTTGAAGTCATAATTTTAAACCAAAGGGAAAATGTTCCTTCCAGCAGGGCTGGAGCAAAAGGCATCTGTAATGTCAAAGAGCTCTGGACCAATTTCTTCACCTTCTATGAAGCGCTCCCTGTCTGCCTGGGCATTTGCAAATCCCACCTGTGCAGAAGCACTCGGGTATTCTGACTCCTGCGTTGGTTGCTACAGCTGTTGGAATGGGGGACTAGCCCTTCTCTCTCTCACTCTTTTACTGATTGACTGTCTCTGAGCATCATTTGCAGAGTTTCTGAATCAGGACCCAGCCTCGCTCTGCTAGAACCCATTCTGACGAGGAGTAACCCCACTTTCCTCTATTATCTCTTTGGAGTAAAAGACATTGCACAGTTACAGAAGAGCTGACTTAAACTGTCAAGAAATTTATCACCCGTAGGAGCTTGTGTTTAGGTTCCCAGAAGCCAAAGCTTTCTTAAATCCAGTGTGACTCTTGGCATGCTTTACACAGGTCCCGCAACAAGATGTAATTCCTTAGACGAAAGAAGGTCCCAATTCAGAACTGCAGTTGAGGCAGTGCTGAAACTCTTTGCTGAGCCATGTCCAAATTTTCTTCCCCCTTCCAATGTACTTATGCTAATAACTTGATGGGAAAATGGATGGATTTTTGTACCTGAAAATAATTTTCCTGTGGCCCATGAGATGCAGCATGATGCATTGTTCCTGTTGCGGTCAGGTCCCTCCTGAACCAAAATATTACGAATATAACTCCCTGAGACAAAATGAGGTGACAAATGAGTGGAGATCGTGTGGGTTCTACAGAAAATAAGAAACAACATTTCCACGAGCAGGTTATTTATCAGTCCCCTGTCATTGTGTTTATACAGTACTTCTCATGTGAGCTGCTTTAATTATCCTTTCAAATGCTGTCCTCTGAGTCAGGAAATACTGTATTTTCTCTCAGAAGAAATCTGCTGAGAATTTGCTCAGTCTCAGTTAGTTCTTGAGGCCATCTATATTTTCATTCATTTTAAACACCCTTTCCACAGCACAGAAGAACATTTGATTTGTTTTTCTTGGTTTATTTATGAGTCAGCCCTGTTTTCACCTTCTGATTGTGGTTTTGTAATTAGACTGTTATCATCTTCTTCTCCCCCTGATTTTTTCATAATCAGCCCCCCAAACAGACACAATTAATTCTTGCCAACACCCCCCATCTCAATTGTCACCTTTCTGTGCCAAGCACTTCTTCAGCCATTGTCTCAGTAATAATATAACAAACAACTTTACTACAGAACATAACGATAAATAGTTTACATTTTCTTGTGCGTATATCTCAGAGTTCTGTGTTTTCCCTCAAGGGTTGGTTCAGACACTGGCCAATGATTTAGACACGGGGCTGCTCTGCAGCGTCCTGCCGGGGTCCCGCTGCCTTCTCTCTCTCCACACGTTATGCCACCTCCTTCTTTGTGACACAAACCAGGGGTGACAGAACTGAGGGAAGTTTGACCTTTTGTTCAGCCTCTCTCCTGGACGAGTTTTAACCTATTTTGGGATGAAGGGGGATATTCAGCTGATAGGAAAGGTCTCTGTTTCAAAACTGGAGAAAATATTTCTGAATGTCCATATTAACTTCCCAGCAGTTCTTACCTTTTCTGTCTGTCCCAGATTTATCCAGGCAATTACCAGGTGCATAACAAAGCGCTGTACTTAAAAAACAGATTTTTTTGCTAGTGGGAGAGAGTCAAACCATTTTCTGCAAACTCCTTTTTCATGATTTTTTTCGGTTTACACCGATGTGCTCATCCCTGGTGGGTGTTCCGGAACATTCAGTACACAGCATGCCTGTGCCTGTCTCACCTCTGCAGAACTGGGCTCTGAACGCTTCGCCGTCCAGCTCCCAGATGGCTGCTGGGGAGGGATCTACCTTGTCTAGGGTGCCAAGGACAACGTGCCAAGGTCATTGAGGCATCAGCAAAGTTTAAAGAACGCTTTGGGGTCTGCTGGCTGTTCAGTGAGCAGTGAGCCGCTGCCCCTGTCATGCCTGTATTCTTTATGGAAGAAGGACACAAGAAAGAGGATGTTGGTCAGGTGAAGATTAATCAACAACAAACCCTATTAATTTTAAAGGAAACGGGACGTGATTTCTGGGATGCCTTTCCTTGTCATGTCCTGCTTTGGTATCACGCCGGACGAGATGATGAGTCCACGCCATGCGGTTCACCTCCAGCACCCTACCAGAAAATCAAACCAAAACCTGTGGTGTGTGCAGCACCCGTTAACCCAGGAAAAAAAACATGCTTTCATTGATTGCAGCTTGTGTCCTGAGTGAAGGCACGGTATGGCCAGCCTCGAGAAAGCACCTATAAATATCCCAAGTGGAAGTCAGTGCTGTCAGGAGGGACAGTGCAGGCAAGGGAAAAGATAGATTGAGATTGAATCTGCAGCTGACGTCTCAGTGACTTACTGGAGTGATGGTGGGGAGGTTGGGTATTCCAAACATGAACTGGTTCAGGAGCATTTCCCCCCAACAAGGTAATGATCCTCAATTAAAATTGCTACAGAGAGTTGATTGATAGTCTTGCGTCAGGCACCTCGGCTGAATCTGGCTACCTGTTTCATTAAAAGCTGTGGCTGACTGTCTTGGGTCTTACTTGTACCTCAATCTCTTCTTTTTTTTTAAAATAAAAAAAAAATTAAAGTAAAAATAGTTCCATGGCATTCCCGGACTCCTTAGCACAGAGTGATTTCTTCCAGAATACAGCAACTCTCAGTGCCAGCCTGGTGCTGGGCTTGGTACTGTTTCTCTCAGGTTTTTCTGTGACTGTAAAATGTGCATTTGTGACAAAAGGTTGAATCTATGTTGATGCTATGGAGATCAAAGAAATGGGGGTTGTGATTCTGTTCCGCTCTCCAGTCCTTTTCTCTGCCCTTGTTTGAACAGTTTGCTTTTCTCTGTAGCAAGATTGATTGCAGACTGGTTGGTCAGGACTGATCAATAATTGGGTTTTAGCAAATTGGAGAGAACTAAATTCTGACATTCTCAAAGTGAAGAAAATTAATTCCAAAAAAGCCCACAACTTTTCGGTTTCCTCACAAGACCCATCTCAGCCCCTCTTCTGGCTGTCATCCACAAATGCCCACTGAACTCAGCAGTGGCTGCAGATGCAGCTTTCAGAAGCCTGTCCTTAAAAGCAGCTCAGAGGGGGCCACAAGGAAAAGCGCTCCCCCGCCCCCATCCCTCCCCTGCCCGTACCACTTCTACGGGCTGTACAAAGAGGGCTTGAAAAGACAGAGCAGGGAGATCTTCAAACTTGAGCCTTCTGGGTCACCTTTTTATATCCTAAAATAAGCTCCACAGAAGGGACCTTTTAAGGCTTTTCTCTTTGTTGGAATCCTTTAATGAGAGTTGTGTAAACCCACACTGATCTCTCTGCTAGGGTTTGTTACGCTAAGATGCTGGAGATGTTTTTAGGTGATAAAGTTCTGCTCAAACACTCCATAAATAAATGCAGTAATAGAGAGATTTAGCTTATATCAAGAAGAGCTGAACAGAATAGACTATAATCGTTAATTTTTCACGACAACATCGGACTATTACCAGAACACTGGGGGTTGTGGGTGTCCTTAGAACTCAGTGAGAGTGAGTTGCGTGTTTTAAGGACGGGGGAAACGGAATGAGATCTAGGAGTGGCTCTGCTGTTATCTTTGGTAGATGTTGCTAACGCGGATCAATGTTCGCGTTGATATAAAGTAATCTTGCCATGGAAGAAGGCTAATTTAGATGCAGCCTAATTTAATTTGCTCTGTTTGGAGATGCTGTATAATCTGGTGCTGAAACCCAAACCCTAGGACAGCTTCTCCTGACTGTTCTGACAATTACACAGAGTAAGCGGTTGTGCCTTTTGGGACGGCATGTTCACATCTTTGTGGCAGGTTTATATTTGCTTTATTTAGGTGCTATTTCAAGCCAGGGTTTATGTGATAACCACTTGGGCAGACAAATTAGCTATTTCTGTTTCAATTAATCTCAAATAACTTTTGTTGGAAGCCTTCAAGAATCCTCCTAATGAACATATTCGAGATAGATTAGTCATAAGCAAATACTTATGTCTTTATTCCTAAACTGTCATTTGAGGCTGAAAATATTGCCACATGATTTCAGAAGGTTGCATTCTACCCCATGTAAGTGCAATGATTACATTTCCATCACAGTCACAAGCTGGCAGCTGTTGGATTTTACTGGGGTGTGTGTTGAATTAAACAGTGATGCAGCGTTTCAATTTCTTATGGTAATGTGGGTCTGCCGCTATTAAACCTGCCTAAATACACCATAAGTAAATAAAACACAACTTTGTATGAAATGCTGATGTGGGAGGTGATTTGCTTGCCTTCCGACACTTTGTGGCATTGGTGGCAGCATGAGGTCAGGCCACTCCACCAGTGGTTGTGGGATGAATGTCCCTGGGGGGACGTGCCTCGCTGCCTCCCAGCCCTTAGTGAATGCTTTGGGTGCAGTTCCCTCGCGCCAGCCTCGAGCAGGAGGTGGATTTCTCCCTTGCTGGGTTTCTTGGGGGAGACAGAGATGGAAAAGTTTTGCATCTCATTGCAGAAATGAGAGTGCAGAAAGGTGGTTTGGTTCGTGTTTTTCTAAGAGAGCGGAGGGGAAAGTCAGGCTGGCGAGGTAGCTGGGTGAGCATAACCCCAGCTCTGAAAGGTGCCTGGGGAAAATGAGCTGTTCTGCCTCCGCAGCAGACGTTTTCCCTGCTACGGAGCAGAGAATAATGCTGAATAACGGTAAAATATCAAGAGCACCATCTTACAGCGTGACATATCATTTTTCCTTGACTTCTCATAACTCACCCTTTTCTACAGCTTTTTGTTCTGCGCCAAATGTCACGAGTTAATGCATGAATAGACGAGGACGGTACTCACCACTTCCATGATATGTTGCAAAATATACACAGGTGGTGCTTTAAAGTTTGCCATTTGCCTCAATAACTAAAGACCATTTGCATTTTACTGGCTTCTGTGTGTGACAGATCCCGCACCTGCTGGAGACCCATTTCAGCTGACATTATACTGGAGCCTATATTTTCCTTCTTTCCACTGGCAAATAGGTCGGTATTTCAAGACAGAAATCTATTAAAGAGAAAGTAAGTGTTCTGTCTGAAAGGAAATAGGGCGTGGGAGAAGTTAAATTAAAAATAAATTGGGTAATAATCAGCCAAAAATGATAGAAGTGCTGAAGAAATCGGTCCCAAAGCAGGGGTAAAAAAAAATAACAAACCCAAACAACCCCCGGCTTCAAACTCTAGTGATTAAATTTGTGTTTCCATGAAGCCTTTAAGTAGGTACTTTACTTAAATACATGATTTGCCCAACTGTAATCAGGGCTAAAGCATATATGCGTGATGTTACACATGTTCTTACGTGCCCTGCTGGTCTCTGGCTGAAGTGTTCAAGCTTATTGAGCATGTCTGGAAAACGTATTTCTGTTTAATATAGACCAAACCCTACTGTTACATTCGCGCTATTTGTTACATGGAATATCCCTTAAAGGACCACTCGTTTGACCGTGGTTAGAGGCATCATGACACGAGACGCTGTGACACTTGATGGACACCACCGAGATCTGCTGAAGGGTTGCTCTGAATGTGGAAATGATGCAGAGGGAAGCAGTGATTTTTAATATTCCTGTCAGCACCAGATGTTGCACACAAGAAGAACTCGGTGCTCTTTCAAGGCATTATAACCTAGCTGGAATGGTTGCTGATGGTGTTCATCTTGCAGTACTCTGGTGAGGTGCTAGGAGAGGTTCCAGTGCAAATTTGAGCAGCCCTTGCCTAATGCCATCCATCATCGTTTGCAGATGTTTCATCTTGTGCCCCTCGGCCCCCACTAAGAACTTTGGCTCAGTCTGAACGAGAGTGTTCGTGATGTTTACAGTTTACGTTAAGTGGCTTTTAGGAAGGAAGAAAAGCTTTTACTTGGTGAATTAATTGCTCTGTGTATATTATTATGATGGTTCCAATAGAAGCTCTTATACACAATAAAAGGAGAATCAAAACACATCAGCTCTGGTTGTCAGGAGAATCAGGGTTTTTAAGAGTTGCATGTACGCAAATTAAATTATGTTTAAGAAATTTGTAATGCTATTAGGTGGTCTTTACAGGCTTTAAATTTAAGAAGCAGAGCTTAGGTTTTCCCCTTTCCCGTTGTTGGTGGGTGTATGTGAGCACTGAGAGCTGCAACTGGGCAGAGTGAGAGACCAAACTGCCTGTCTGTTCAGCTATAAAGTGGAAATACTATGATTTTCACTCAAATGTCTGCTGTTTGTTCTTCAGCACTAAGCAAATGTATTTGCGGTGGTTTAACCCCAGCCAACAACTCAGCCCCACGCAGCTGCTCGCTCGCTCCCCAATGTTGGGATGGGGGAGAGTATTGGAAGGGTAAAGGTGAGAGAACTCGTGGGTTGTGATAAAGGCAGTTTAATACAGAAAGCAAGAGCCACATGCATAAGCAGAGCAACACCGGGAAATCATCTGCTGCTTCCCATCGCCAGGCAGTGCTCAGCCGGCTCCGGGACAGCCAGGGTCCGTCACACCTGGTGGGGACTTGGGAAGACAAATGCCCTAACTCTGAATGTGTCCCCCTTTCTTCTTCTTCCCCCAGCTTTATACGCTAAGCATAATGTCAGACGGTGTGGAA
This sequence comes from Buceros rhinoceros silvestris, assembly GCF_000710305.1. Classification (NCBI taxonomy): domain Eukaryota; kingdom Metazoa; phylum Chordata; class Aves; order Bucerotiformes; family Bucerotidae; genus Buceros; species Buceros rhinoceros. The sequence goes on along the minus strand of NW_010389048.1, from coordinate 28,563 downwards.
TATCCCTTGGGATCCGCTGTCCCGCCTGTGTCCCTCACAGCTTCTTGTGCAGCCCCAGCCTGATCACTGGTGGGATGGGGTGAGAAGCAGAAAAGTCCTCGACTGTGTGCAGTGCTGCTCAGAGATAGCTAAAATATCCCTGTGTTATCAACACATCCAAAACAGCCCCTTACCAGCAACCATGAAGAAAATGAACTCTAGCCCAGCCCAAACCAGCCTGGTATTTCGGAAATGTGCCACTCTTTCTGCAGGAAGGCGTGGAAGTTGCATCTCAATTAAAACGACGATGTTTATAAAGAAACAGCATGAGCGCTCTTTTTTGGTGTAACATTTGGACTTCTCCAAGCCATTGTGAGAAATACAAATATCCACCTGGGACTGCTGAAAAATAACCGTTTATTGAAATACTCCATCTCAGTTGGCTGAACCAGATCTTACCTGCTGGAGTACATTTACACCTGCTACAAAAGGAGGGGTGTTTTCAAGCCTTAAAATTGCCAGCGCTGAGTTGAACTACATTTTTCCCGTTTCCCTGTAGCAGGAGGCAGCTCATAGCTATGCTGCCCTAAACGAGGTGCATACTCCTAGAGTAAAATGGGAGTTACGTGGCGGTTGTGACCATTTTCCTCG
>NW_010389048.1:18329-27816 GCF_000710305.1 Buceros rhinoceros silvestris | reverse complement strand
CGGTGGTGGTGTTTTAACAGGTGGAGTCCTGCTGCTGGTGGCTCCCAGGTGGCTGTTAGTGGCAGAAGGAGTTTCCCTCTGCTCTGGGTGGGCCCCTTTGGACCCGCCATGCATGACCCTTTGCTGCAGAAGCCATAGAGGGAGGTCCCAACTCTGCCTTTCTCGATGGGTTTGCTACTGTTTGCTGCAACACAACCCTCACCATCGCCTCGTTGGTACAATTAATAAACACCTGGCTAAAGAAAAATGACGTGGTGCTGAACTGTTACTCCTGAATGTACTGTGTGCTCCCCCAAGCCCAGGTGCTGGCCCCATGGAGGCTGAGGCACGTGTCTGAGGGTCGCTGTGCTCCGCGGTGCCTTTCCAGTGGGTCTGAGAGAGTTGAGCTGTGCAGCTCCCGTGGCTGGCAATGGAAACTGCACAACTGACACGCCAGTCACTACACCGAAGTTTTTCCTTTAGAAATATCATAGAGTGAGCACACAAAGTGCACATCAATCACAGCTGCGCCCTGGCTCGACGCCTGCCTGCTGCTCCATTCAGAGAGCTGCCGTGTGCAGTTGCTCTCAGAAGGTACCTGCTCTTATCTGCCTGGAGGAGAGTTACAGCCTGTCTGAATGCACAGTGTTGGCGGTGAGTCTTCCTGAGAGGCCGTGCAGAGTGTTTTTTGAAACGCTGGGGATGAAGTGGAAAGGAATTCTCTTCAGGTTGGGAAAAACATATCACCGTCCACAGCGCAGCAGAAACTTCACGTACCTTTGCCATCCATCCGATGGACACATTGCTGTGACATATGCGCTGCTAGTTAGAGCATCTCGAGTTCTCGGTGTTTCTTGGTGTTGGACTAGTTTTTGACTCCTGAGCTTGGCCAGCATTGTCAGAGCCAATGTTGTGAAATGTTTCTCACATCTGTAGACCATGTAACAGGGAAGCTATTGGGTGAAAGCTGAATCTTGGACTTCTAACCACGTCTTGCTTTAATCATGGATGTAACTGAGCCTGTTGGGTACTGTGCTCCCTTCCAAAGTTCTTCAAGCGTTCTTAAAAAAGCAGCTAAAACTAATGTGTATTTTCTTATGCACAGCTTGGATTTTGGTGACTTTCCATACTTAAAAGGGGGAAAGATGGGGAGGGACTTTTCATCAGAGGCTGCTGTGACAGGACAAGGGGTGGTGGGTTAAACTGAAGGAAGGAGACTCAGACAAGAGAGAAGGAAGAAATGTTTTACCCTGAGGGTGCGAGACGCTGGCCCAGGTTGCCCCGAGAGGTGGGAGCAGCCCCATCCCTGGCACCATCCCAGGTCAGGTTGGCCCTTGGGGCTCTGAGCACCCTGCTCTGGGTGCAGATGTCCCTGCTCCCTGCAGGGGGTTGGACTGGATGAGCTTTAACTGCCCCTTCCAACCCAAATCAATCTGTGATTCTAACTTATCTAGACTTACGTGTGTTTGTTTTACTGAACTATGGGATGAAGTACTTGATACGGTTAATTTATTATGAGACATAAATTCAGTTACATGGTAAAGAACTTACTGTGAAATGATGGACAACTTGTATTAGAATTCCTCTGCTAATGCTGCGCAACACTCATTTATTATTATTATACATCCAAAAGTGCTTTTGGCACGGTTTTGACACACTCTACTAACAGACATCCAGTCCAAATTTATTGCCAAAGATAGAGCCCCGTAGGAATGGCAAACTCTCCGCACCGCTCCTGTCCTGTCAGGTACCACGCGCTGCCAGCTATCCAAACAACCGTGGGCTGGCGGCCAGGGAAAACATATTATAGCATATTATAAAACCCTATTTTGACTTGCACCTTTGTTAAAAAAACAGGAGACTGGATTTTAACATAATAATAATAGAAGAAATGCTTTTGAATTTGGGACCTAGTAATCTGAAGGCAATTCGGTGACCCATCAGACTAATCACATGTGAAGACTACGCATAAGCATTCAGAAGAATTCCACCATCGGTGCAGCGAAGTGAAACGCTAACTCCTACAACTCACCATTAATTTTTTCTTTTCTTTTTGATTTAATATTGAACAATGATGAAATATGTCATCCATAATAGGAGAATTGGCTGAAGCAATTTTCCAGTAATTAAAAAAAAATGTTTGGAATCTGGATCAATTTCCCAGCAAAATACCCAATATAAATTGATTCAGGGAGAGCCTGATCCATGAAACAGATGATTTCAGTTCATTATCTGATTTCTGAAATGTTGCTGTACCTGAGGATCTTGTCTTCATTACCTTGGCAGGTGGAGGGTAATCCAGAGGTCCTTTAAAATAAGAGGGTGCATTGTAGCTTCCCCCTGGTGGAATGAAAGTGAGAACCTCAACTTCAGCAAGTTCAGTAGCAGGCAGGGGGAAAGCCTGCTCAATCTCTTAGAACCACAGAATCATTTGAGATGGAAAAAACCTGTACGATCATTGCTTCCAACATCCCCTGCCCCTTCCCTTGAAGCAGTTTTTGGGGTGGTCCCAGGGCTCTCCAGCAGCTATCGGCCAAATCTTGCTTGCTGCGGCCATGTAGGTTGCTTGAAGCCAACAAAATTCTTTCTTGAAGTAAGAAGAGTGATCTTTAGCTGCATTAATGGCACTCTTTTTTTCCTATATTCATCCAAAATTTTGGGGAGCATTAGGTGTAGGTTTTGGAGCTGGTTTCTTTTTTACTATGGTAACTCCTCTTGGCATCTGAGATGCTTTTCTGGCAGGAATTCTGCAAGATCATCCAGACTGCAGGTGACTCACTGATGGGCTATTTATACTTTTTTTTTTTTTTTTTTGGTGGCATCAGGGACTATAATCTCATTTGAGGCCAGATGGTTCCCCTGTTCCATCGTCAGTAATTTCAGCAAAGTAGGTTTTGAGATTTTGTTGGTTTAAAATTAGAATCTCTGTATTCCTATTTCATTAGAAGAAGTTCAACAGATTTGTAATGAAGGATTTGAAATCGCTCTAATTTAATGGAAGCTCTTTCCTAATACGAATGATAGAACTGGTACATGACTAATCAAATATATTAGTACTCAGGATGGAGATTGTAGGGGCTCATTTGTCTTTTTGTCCGTGTTTTAGATTGTCTATATTTTACTTTTTTTTCCCCTCCATTTTCCCTTTACCTTTTCTCTGAGCTTCAACTGGACAAATTCACTTAGGGTTCATTCTAAGATGGTCCTGGAGTAGATTACATAGTGCTTAATGGATTGTATTTCTTCAAGGCCATTGAAATTGTATTTATTAGGGAGTTCAGGTTTATAAAAAATTAATACAAATATCAAAAGATTTGTAGCATTATAAACGTTCCTGGGTTCCAGAATTTTAACAGTTTCCTATGGAGGTCTACCATCTTTGTTGACCTTAGCAAGCGCTATGTCAAGGAATGCTTTCAGTAGTTTTGATGTTACACCCTGCTCACTGAAGATATTTTAAAAATCAAGAAGTCTCAGAAAAGTTAATTAGGTCTTTAAAAAACGTGAGGTGTAATCAAAGAGTTTTGCTTCATGTCTGGATTTTGGTGCTAGACTATTGGCATCAACTGCATGATTAAGAGTCACTCTTCTAATTTAGCTATTAGACAATCATTAGCCTGATTACTACATATTGACTGCTCAACTTAGCTCTCAGATCATACTACGGGGGGGGAAAAATAATACGCCAGCAGAAAGGAGTAATTTACCGGTGACAGCTTGGCTTAACAGTTTGCAGGGCTGTTTTGGGTTTTAAACCATTTTCCCTTTCAAAGTAAACCCTCACCTTGGCATTTCGAGGTGTAAAATATTGTCGGGTGGTTACGGCAGAGTCTGCCGCTGGGTTTCATGCTCCGAATGAGGCCAAATGCTCCCTTTGTATCCCGGGCCCTGAAGGTCACTCCAAAGTCAGGCTGTGTTTTCACAGGAGGAGAAGGTAGAGTTTTATTCTGCTTCTGAAAAAGCAGAAAAACCTTGAAAGCCGTATTTTAGAAACATTTGGGATCCCATCTCCTATTGAAATCCTTGTACGTCATGGCTTCCTCCGTGGAAGGCTGGGACAATGTTGATGTGGGCTGTCTAGCCCAGCTGAGATGTGACCCTCAGTGAGAGGGGCTGGCTCTAACCATGTGTCCATGCAGTGCCTGCTTCAGTGGGGACTAGCTTCAGCCGAGGCCAGCAAGGACAACGGCCATACAAGCAGTGATAATAATGCAGTCAAAGAGGAGTTTTTGACTCGCAGATAGTTCACAGTATCACTTTTACTGTATGATCCGGAGCCTTCGGCTTTGTATTTCACCAGAAGTGTGGTGGCAGTGGCAGCCAGCCTGCTCTCCTGAGCCGTGGACCCAGGAATCGGTGTGTCCCACTTGTCTGCTGCCTCGCATGAGGCTTCCCAGGGGCTCCTCTTCTGCCTGAGTCTTTAAGGCATCTGCCTATGAATTCAGCCTCCCCCAGGATGAGGGTGAAGGGCAGTCTGAAAGGGAGGAGCGAGAAATCTTTTATCTCCCTTTTTGCTGTGTGCCTGAGCATCCTCCTCCAGGCTGCTGCGAGCTCCTCAAAGTCCTCTTGTGCTGGGACACCTCACCAGGCTACAGGCATGCTCTGATGGTGGGAACATGAGCTCTTCCTGGAGGAGGGCAACCCTGGGCAGAGCTCTGCTGTCTTTGCATCTTGTAAAACACGTGTGGAAATGAGCCTTAAGAGGGCCTAGGGATGGATGGACGGGCTAAACCAGGACTGTTGTGAGCGTAAAAACGGGTTCTGGTGAAATCTAATCAGTGGTTTGAATTGTGGGCAAAGTTCTCCCTTTGGAGTTTCTTTTTGGCACAATCAGGCCTTTTGAAGGTGAAGTATTTGGAACCCTTGGAGTCCTCTATCACCCACACGAGGGCTGATAGCTGTTGGCAACAACCAATCCCTTCATTCTGCCGCAGCCCAGCCCCAGACCACCTTTTGTGCCAGCCTATTTGGAGCTCATCATACCTCAACGAGCACAGAAAGTGTGATCACCCACCACTTCCATGAGGCTTGCTCCGTTGCGTCGCTGGTGGTTGATTCTGTGGTTCTCTGAAAGCTGAAGTGGCTGGAGTTCAGAGGTGTCTGGGCACTGAAGCGAGCTGCCCACAGAGCCTGGCCGGATGGCAGGGTGCAGCTGAGCCCTGCTGTCCCCTCACCAGCACAGCGCTGGGCTTCTCCAGGCCATGGCACCAAGTAGGACTGTTCCTGCGCTGGGGAGGTGACCTGCCTGACACAGAAAATAGGAGCGGTCTTGGTTTTCTGAGGCTTTCAGCCATATAAAGGGTTTAGCTCAGCTCTGGACCAGCTTTTGTGGGGCATGAATCGTTTTTCTGCTCACGTCAATGTGTTTTGGATCAGCCCCCGTGTTGGGCCTGGCTGCCTCTTTTGATGTATTAGCCTGTTGCTGATTAAATGTATATTTCACTTTTTAATTTTCACTTTTCGGGGTAGCCATTGCTCTAATGGAGACCCATTTAGCCATCGCTATAGATCAAAAAAGCCAAGCTTCCCCTGCACCGCTATGGATTTTCCATGGAGCTGCCCATAAGAGCCTTGAAGTTATTAAATCCTTTTGTTTTGCTGTCAATTAAAGACGGGTAAACATCAGTCAAGGAAGGGCAGCTTGGTTTTTTTGGCCGAGTAATTAATCAGTGAGCCCCTTCTCTCTTTCCTCTCCGCTTTCCCCCTCCTTTCTGTGCTTTATTTTATGTCTGTCCTGGTTTCTTTCTGATGGTAGCAGGCAGCTGTACAGCGTGGGCTTCAGTGCTTTGGTAGCAGAACCCTGTGCCTGGATCAGTCGCAGCCGAACAAATTAGAATGCTCCCTGGTACGCACGTCAAAACGCAAGAGAGGACGGGCCCTGTTTCATTTTATTCCATTTTATTTTCTTTTATTTTACTGCTGCTTTGCACGCAGCACACACCCTGTCCTATTACATTACGAAATTAGTTACGTGTCCTTGATGGCTCACTTTCTTCTTAGGTCACATTTGGCATAACCGTTCAGGGCTACTTCTGATTATTCATATAATATCATCTTACGTCTGAGGATGGCCCATTTTCCACTAATTTCTCAACCCCGTTTTTCTTTCTCTAATGGCATATGACCAGCTCCTAACGTACAAGAAAAGAGAGGAGGGTGAATAAAAGGATAGGAGAAGAAAAGGAACTCGGCCGTACGAGCGGAGTGGGTAATTATGCTCCTCTGAGCACATCGCTAGAGCCCAGCTGGCACAATTAAAGAAATAGCTGATCAGTTCCAGTTATTGATTCCACTAACATGGTCGTTCACGGTTGCTTCTTGTCTAATTAGTTTTTTCTGCTTTCTCAGTCTGAAAGCATACCTTTTCAGTCAAATCTGTTTTCAGGCATCAGATAGCAGGGCTTTATTTAGACCGCTTGCCAGCCATTTATTTTAATGCAACAGTTCTTCTGTTCGCCTGGTTTTAGGCTTTTTTAACCCGATGTGGGGCTGAGTCTGTGGAACGGTGTTGGATTTCCTACAGTTTTTGGAGATTGTCTGGAATTTCAGACTATGCTTCGCAGTGGCGAAATGAACAGGTCGGAAACCCAGGGTCTCCTGAGAGCACCAAAACCCACGGAGATGCCTCCTGCAGGTTGTGAGAAGTTACTTGGCATTTGGAAAGGGGGAAAGTCGAGGCACTGTGCCTGCATTGTAATCGTGTGGACAGACGATTTTAACTGTTCAGAGACTCTTCTGTCCACCTGAGTCTGCTCTCTCTCTCTCTCTTTTTTTTTCCTCTTTTGAAAAAAACCAGAAACTGGTACTTTGACAAAATGGCCCGTCTTCTCAAAATGGGGACTTGGACAAAAGAAAAGGGAGTGGGGACTTACTGGGACTCCAAGGGCGCTGCGTTTTGTCGTGTCTGAAGTGCAAATGCGTGGCTGTAAAGTGCTTTTGTGCACTTCACGTAAAACTGAAGAGGATTGAACCCCCTCTCCCTCTTGGAGAATTGCGCCGTGTGAAAATACTTAGAAATGTCGCTTTTTGCCCTGATTTGGAAGAAAAAGAAATTTTGGATTATTTTACAGGGCAGAAAATCTATTTTCTAACCAGCTCTAGTTGAGGTGTTCCTTTGTGCCGCTGAGCAGCTCTCACACCACACCTCAAAGACGGATGCTCTTCAGTGCTGGATAAAGCTTTATCTATTTCAATAAAGAATAAATAGATCATTGCAGCCTGAATGACTTTTTCCCCCCTTATATTCAAAAACACCGAATGGGAAAGAACGTGCTGCCGCCTCCCTGACACAAAGCGTGTGTCTGCACACATGAATGAACACAAGACGTCTGAGACGGGTAGTGGTAGTCTGACAGATTTAAAGGAGCAGGGCAGAGCAAAGACATCATCATTCTCAAACTTAAAAATGTTGTTCAGGAATGATTTCTTCAGGAAAGAGAATTGCTCACCACTTTGTGCAGAGAGATTTGGAGAGGTGCGTTATCTGGACTGAGAGAATAAAAATTACTTTTATGTCTGTTGGAATCCTTCTGTTCTCAAGATTTTGTTTGCGGTGATTGGAGCTGTGTAAATACAGGTTGCTGTTAACGGCTTGCAGCACCCAAAGATTATGGATGCATGTTTTAGACATTGCAGCAGTCCTTGCCTTAGTGATCGACATCACTCTCTCCCGATTTCCCATTTTTCTGCTGTGGGGAGTGGAACCAAGAAGTCTTTCAGCCGTGAGCAAGTGGGAGCTGTACCCTAAACCTGGTTAGCATTCCAGTGGCATCCAGCACAAACGTCCAAACATTTCTGACACATCAGGGCTCCGTCACTTCTTCCCTGGCCAGAATGTGCAGGGATCTGCACTTAATCCCACCTCTTGTCCCAGCCTCCCTCCCTCTGCTCCCTGGGACTCTGGGTCCTTCCTGCTCCCCAGAGCTGCCTTCCACAGCTCCATCCCTGCAGCCACTCTGCTCTCCAAGCGCGGAGGAGATGCAGGGAAGGAGGAGGAGGGGGTGAATAATCTGGGATAGGTGCTGGAAAAGCCATGGGAGCCACTGCTGCATAATGGGGATGTGCTGGAAAGGGATCTGGGAGATGTGGGGACCTGGAGAACTAGGTGCAGCGTGTAGGACAGCATTACCCACCACGGGGACGTTTCCAGCATTTGCCAGCCCGGGGCATGGGGGCGATGCTGGGGCAGGCTGGTGGAGAGGTCAGGAGCATCCGACAGTTACACGAGGGCTTTGGGAAGCTGGAGCTCAGCTCTGTGGACCATGTGGGGGATTCGGAGCAGGTGAATGTGCTTCCTGGGGCATCTGTGGGGCCGGAAGCCATGGGGGTGTGGTGATGCAATGGGCAGCTGGGTTAATGGTTGGACTCATGATCATAAAGGTCTTTTACATCCTCAGTAGCTGCCTTTGGCAGAGGGCTCCAGTGTTGCTGCAGCCACGGCACTGTGCAGCCAGCTGTGGGGGCTGTCTGAGCTGTCCTGACTGAAGCCACAGCTCGTGCTGGGGAAGTTTCTCCTCTTCTGCCTGTAAGAAAGATGTAAATTGGAAGGGTACAGCACTCTTCATAAAAACTCTGTGCATTTATATTTAAACACGGAAATCACACCACTCCCCGCCGACGAGCCCTCGGCTCTATTGTTGCACATGACTAACACAGAAAGAGACCATTATCCTCGGCAAAAGCCTGTTTTCCTTGCTCATTTTCCTGGAAACAAAACCTCTGCAGCCCGGGTGGCGCAAACCTCACCGAACGGCATCGACAAAGAGGGAGGACTGGCACATGGCACCAAACCGTCGGTCCCGTCCAGGAGGGAGGGGTAAAGCTCCAAAGGGCAGCAGCAGCTGCCCGAGCGAGCGGGCGAGCTTGCCTTTGTGGCCGCGCAGAGCAGTTTACCAATACTGCTCTCCCTGGCTGTTATAGTTGTGTTCAATAGCGATGACAGCTGTCAAGGAGCTCAGGGACTCTCTGTGATGCCTTCAACATTTTAATCACTCGGGTGAAGGCATGGCAAGGCTGGCCGGGTGCCTTGCTGCCGTGCGATGTCTAAAAGGAGTCAGGGATTATGATTTACCTAAAAATCAGAAGGAGCTTCTGACTGTTGTGATACGGCTCTTGTTCCGGTGAATAGGAAGGACTGTCCTCTCACACTTCAATCCGAGCAGTTAGTGGGTGATTTACATAGCCCCTCTTACCATCGCGCTCTCCATCCTCCGACGATGAACTATTTTTCCCTGAGAAGCTCAACTGACAGATTTTAATATTCCATTAACTTTACAGTTTTCCTCTAACACTGTGCCTTGAGACGCTGGGGCACTTTGATTCAAACTACAGGAAATTAATTTTCTCTCTTTTATTACACCCCCAGTAACTACCTGAAAAAAAAGGAACTTTAAAATTCCTGGTGACATGAGTATAATATGTAAAAATGACAGGAAAAATTACGGATTTTATTTCCATAAGAGAAGAAAGGGGGGGGGGGGCAGTAATTATAGTGCCGAGACATTGTGTT
>NW_010389048.1:11104-18283 GCF_000710305.1 Buceros rhinoceros silvestris | reverse complement strand
TTCCATAAGAGAAGAAAGGGGGGGGGGGCAGTAATTATAGTGCCGAGCCATTGTGTTCAATTTGAGATTAAGATACTTTCCTAAGACATGAAATTCACAGAGTGAAGAAATGATTGTGATGTAAATCTTTGCAGTTGAGAGGCATTAACAGTTGTTAACCCCTTTTGTTGCAGCCACAATGTTTTGACTGACTATTTCTGCAAGAGAGGAAAAAAAAATTGCAAAATTTGGTATCGAGAAGACTGAGCTTTCAAATCTTGTCTAAAATGACCACAACTTTTCCTGGGGAGAAAAAATATATAAGTAAATAGCTGCTTCACTTTTATTTTCTCTCTCATTTGACTGAATTCAGTGGTAACATTCTATTACGGCAAAAATCTAGAATTGTGTTGGAACACTTGTAGGTTATGGCACTGCAGCAACCTGAATTTTATAGGTGAATATAGGATATAGAGATGAGAATAGGGTATAGAGATGAATACAGGATGTATAGATCCATCTGTATTTTGCAGACAAGTATATATTTCAGTTTATAGGAGAATCTATACACTGAGCACAAGCAAAAAATGGTTATAAGTTAAAATATGTTCAACTGGAAGAGCATGTTGTTCTTCAAGTAGAAAAATAAAATAAAAATAGAAATAAAAATGGCATTTCATGTAAGTTGCCAGACGGCAGAATTCTATGAAGTCACAGAGTTCCTGGCAGTTTTCCCCGCTCCCAGCCTCTCTGACTTGCCATGCATGGCCACAGCCCGGGGTCTGGGCACCCCGCGTGGGGATGCTGCTTCTCAGGTCATCTCTGGTCACCATCGACGCCCCGGGAAGATGTGCAGGGTCTGCAGAAAGGCTTGTGTGGAGCTGGGGGGAGGTTTGCCCCCAGAACAGTGTTCTGCCTTGGGACAGGGGCTCCATTTAGACGTCTAGAGATCCTCTTTGTCCTATTTGTTTGCAACGATTCAGGGATTAAAACGGGGCAAGAGGGGTGGATCTCGGGAAACCTGTCTGACCAGGTGAGGGCTGAGAATCTGAAATACTTTCTGCAGTGTGGTAGCGTAACCTGCGTTAGTGGGGTCATGGAAGAACGTGTGTGGGAGCGTTTAAAGCATGCTTGTCCTATTTGGGTTTTCATTTCAAATCAAACAGATCTACAGGCTCCTGTGCCACAGAATTATTGTTTAAATGGGATTTTACACACGAGGCGGTTTTGCAGGGGCTTGTATTGGGTTGCAGGAGCCCTGGGATGTCCGCACATCACCAGAGGCAGCGAGTGATGAAAGCGTCATGTGATTTGCAGCTCAGGTTGAGAAGGCACATGAATTGCAGGGGGAGGGATCCTGCCGGCAGAAAGGCATGGGTTGTGAAGTTATCACCGATTCTGCTTTAGAAAAAGACGAGAGTAGCCTGGAAACTGCTCGTCCGCAACAAGGAGGTGAAGAACAGATTGTACTGGTGCTTTTTGAAGCACCTCTGTTGGGTTAGGGATGAGCTGGGAGGTACAGTTCCTGCCTGCTGTTTTCACAGGGCTTTTAGCAACTGAAACCTGCTCCTTTATAGCCGTGGGTGAAGGATTAGTCATGTGGAGGGGAACCTGCGCGGGGTAAGCAATGTGACACCGTTCCCTGCTGAGATAATAACTCCACTTTCATGACAGGATGAGTAGGGAGGTAATTGAGATCGCAGGGAGATTAATTACATGTAGGTTGGAAGCAGACTGTGGCACCAGTAGCTTTATGTGACTGTAACATAGCAGCTTTACCACGGTTTCCATGTGCTCCAGAGGCAGCCAGCAGGGATTTATGAGCTGCTCAGTGCTAGAACATAGCAGGAACATGTGTGGATACTTTAGAATTGCACTGAGATTCAGTCAATAAACTCCAGCGTTTAGAAACAACTTTCCCAGTGAACTCTCCTGCCCCTCACCCACGTGTTTCCCTTCGCTTTGAGAAATTCTAGCACAAAAGCATTCATTAATCTACATAAATTCTGAGAAACTATCATTCACCGTTAAGCAGCCCTGTAGGCTCCTGTGAGGGTTCTGTACCTGTTGTTGGTGCAAGGATCTGTGTGGGGGGCAATACAGGAAAGCAGACAACATCATCGTGGTGCAGACAACATCATCAGCTTTGGCACAACCGTATTGCATTTTTACACTCAACCATAAATCCAAATCCTGTTGACATCAAGTGCTAGAACTGATGGGCCCACAGAGTAGCTCCTCGCTGAGCAGCAGAGCCAGCACTGCAGGAGGACACTGGCAGAGCAACCACAACGCTTTTAGTATTTTACTATCAACAGCAAAAGCACCTGAGTTGCTTCCTGGTTGTGGGGCAAGTAAAGATGGTTCTTGGGAGGCTCTGGGGCAATGGGGACGGACTTGCGGAGGGTTGTGGGGAGGGATGCAGGCTGGCTGCTGCTGTGCTCCCCCCTGCCATTGCCTGTTGCCATGGAGCGCAGATTTGGCCATGCACACCAGTGGGTCCCGTGGCGCGTCTCCTCTGTGCCGGGGTAATCTGCTGTCACTGCGGGCATCACAATGACTGGGTTGCTTGTGTTTTTTTTTTAACAGACTCCTCTCACATATCACTTTCAGCTGCTGAGGCGCGTTCCTGGCATTATCAGTGTGATGTGCTACCGCTCGGTTAAACTGGGCAACAAAGCTCAAAAAATTGCTCTGTGCGACTGTACCTTCTGCAAGGTTACTCAGGATACATGCGCCAGCATTGCACCTTTTGTCTTTAAAGTGATGGAGGATGAATGTCTTTCAAATGAAAAGACAGGCAGCTGGAAAAAAAAAGGGGGGGGGAACAAGTAACAAGATCAAAGACATAAATAGAACAAAATATGCACCAGAGATCTCATCTGAGATCAAAGATGTGAGCGTAATTACCATGAGTAAGATGTGCAGAGCTCACCAGCACAGAATGGTTTGTGCGCCTGGAGAATTCTGCAGAAATAACCCGTTCTGTGGGAAATCGAGCGCTCTGCAGTGAGGGAAGAACGTTTATTCTGCAGCGGAGGGGGACCGGCGGAAAGCCCACCAGTAGGGCAGGGCTGCTTGTTGCTGGCTGACCCCAGGCAGGGCTGCAGCCATCCAAGAAAATCTCCGAGCTTTTTATGTTAGAAAGATTCTGGTCTGGGGGAAAAAAACAACCCAAGCCAGCCCTTTAACCTGGGGAGGTGTTCAGGTGGTTATTTGCAGGGGTAAATGCAGCGGTTGTGTTGTAGGTGCAGTTGGAAGTGAAGCAGTTGCTGCTGTGAAAGTTGCTTAGAGCATGGAGGAATTGTGCAGAACCTGAAGAAGGTCTTTTCACTGCCCCAGTCCAGTCAGGGGTTGCCAGTGGATTGGGGATGTTTATGGTTTTTGTACAGTATTTATTTTGTAAATAAATAAGTTGTCTACAAACAAGAGTAAGGAAAGTTACAGGGACTGAGCTGAAATCACAGAAGGCTGGTTTTCCCCAGCTATATGCCAGTCACACCCAAATATTGTTTTGTTTGTAGTAGAGTTACTCCACATTTATTCTTCTTTTCCTGAGAACACACTCTGAACACCCTCTGTCCTTGCTGTGCTTCCAGATGTGCCTCCTCTGTGACTATCCCAACCATGGCAGTAGCGTGGAAACCCAGGAGATTTTAGGAGTCATTTTTACTTTGATAGCTCTCTTTTTGTGTTGGGGTGAATCAGAAATGCAGACACAGGTCCACTTGGAAGAGGGGACACAAAGGATGTGTGTGTGCTGAGCCTTCCCACCCCTGCCATAGATTCTGCTGACTGTGGCTTTGGGTCAAACCCTGAAAAAAACAGCGCTGCCTCTGTCACGTCTCCCACTGCTCTGGGGGCTGTCCCAGCTGTGGTGACAATCCGGCTGTGCCATGACAATGTCCCTGCTCCAAAGTCCCTCTCCATGCTCACGGTGCAGCACTGTGGCAGATAATAATGCCCCTTCAAAGGGGCATTGCTGCATAAAGCACCTTTCCTCCCTCTCTGATAAAGATGTGGACTGATTCTGCTGCATTTTGCAGGTGCTGTAGAATTTTTATGGGGTAATAATAAATTTTAAAATGTATGATTTTCAGCAGGCAAAATATCAATTCAGTTAGAGAGAACTGTTGCAGAGCCTTTTCAGTTCTCTGCAGAAGAGTAGATCCAATTCTATCTTCCCTCGTGTCCCCACCATCTTTCTGAAATAGAGGAATATGGATTAAATTGAGAGAAGATTTTGTCCTTTTGCAGGAGGTATTGCTTCATGAAAAGAGCCCTGCCAAGTCTTTAGGCCACGATGATTTATGATTTATCATCTTAAGATCATCAGATGCTGTCGGATTAGAAACCAGGGCAAGTTAATTCTGTGATGTCCACTACCGTTCTGCTCTCCTGTGAGCCTTTCCTTTGACTTCAGTGCTATCAGGATTCTGTAATTTCACTCCTAAAGTGAATAACTAAACCAGGGCAAGTTAATTCTGTGATGTCCACTACCGTTCTGCTCTCCTGTGAGCCTTTCCTTTGACTTCAGTGCTATCAGGATTCTGTAATTTCACTCCTAAAGTGAATAACTTTTTTTTTTTCCAGTTTGAAGGTGTTGGTGGTGTTCACAGATGCTTTCGAAATGACCAGTATGCCCCTGGTCCTGGGCAGCCTGCTGTAGGTGACTGCTTGAGTAGCAGGGTTTGATAAGGTGGCTCCAGAGGTTCCTGCTCTTCATTTTGATTCAGATGTAGAACAATAGAAACCTCTGTCCTGTTTTATTCTACAAATAGGCTCCACAGGATCACAAATTTCACATGTGTCTAATGAATTGTTATTTTCATTAGATAATGGCTTTGGTTCAACCAAGAGCTTAAGGCAGGCACACGGATCGTCCTGAAGAAGTCAGGAGAGGGGCTTTCGTAGTGAACACTGAGGTGCTGGGCTGAGTAAGGGCTGTACTCATGATTTTCATTAAAACAGTCCTGAGAAGGGCACACAGTTTGCGCGTCAGAGAAGCACACAAGGTGCTTGTGAGTCTCTACCTCTTTGAAGGTTTCGATGCTTTGCTCTAAGTGTTGGTGGAGGGTGCATAGTTGTCTCTGAAAGCACCAGCCATTGCTCAGCAATGAAGTAAACTGGATTTTAGGCAAATATCGTCTTGCCCAATAACCAGATGGTTATTAGGGGTTTTTTTGGCTGGTTAGAGTGAGCCCTCAAACCTATTTTTCTGGGCCAGCAGCAGCTGAAGAGAGGCTCTCCTCCCCATCGCCTCGACCAGCTAGGCACATATTCAGTCAGCTCAGATAATTTATTATTACCTGAGAGTTGCTGCAGCTTGTGGCAGCTGTGAACAGCCTCAAGGGTGTCAGAAGGCAGCTGAAAGCCGAAAGAAAGCTGTAGGTATGTTCTCTGAATGTATCTCCTTTTTTACTTGACCCTTTTAACCCAGGTTTTATTCTACACAAGTCAGGGTTTGTCATTTTGTGGGTGCTGGTGCTCTCCCTGCAGCATGGTGCCTCCCGTTGTAATTGGCAGTACCAGCTACATTCCTCCCCTCTCCAAATCTCTGGGTCTGCTTTCTCCCTGAGACTAAAGTCTTCCTCATGATTCCAAAGTGAAAACAGCTTTGCAGTGGGTGTAAAGATAGCGCAAACCTTCGTTTAAGTGAGAATCAGGCCCAATGTGTGTGTGTCGAAGACTATCTGAAGTACGTTCAGCACGTTTTACGGTTTCCGAGGAGTTGTAGAGCCTGTTAAAGATGAAATACTGCTTACGGAAAGGGGCTTATGTTTTCTGTTCTGCTGGAAAAAAAAAAAAGAAAGAAAGAGGAAAACATATTTGTGCCTGTTCAAAGGCTGCCCAAGGACAGCTTTCATTCTTTGTGACCCACTTACATCAAATGCTTTTATAGGAACTCCTCAGATACTTATTAAAAAAAAAAAACAACCCCACAGATCAGCGCTTCTGATCTTCACTCTGAGGACACATCCGGGCTCGGAACCATCGATGGATATCTGGCATCCCCAGCTACCTGTATGAAAATTAAACAAGGCAAGAGAGGAGCAGCGCTGGAACTGAGACGTTAACTCTGTCCATGTAGATATTAAATAAAGATAATTTGTTTTTTAAGCAGAAGGACGATCCCTGGTAACTCCAGCCAGCACGAGCTGACCTATTGCTCCTGCCCTTTTCCTCCAGTCAATTTTTGTTTCCTTTTGGCACAATATGAGTACTTTGGGTATTTTGTCTGGTATCACCGGAGCAAATATGTTCTTCTTGCTGGTGTTGCTTCCTTATAAAGAAGAAAATAGAAACTAATCAAGTCTGTTGTAGTTGCTTGTTGCGAGTTGAAGAAGTTTGATATTCGCTATACTAATTCCCCGGATACCGCGCCATGATAGATCTGCCAAAATAAAAAAAGATATTTAAAAATGCAGCGTTTTCTTGATACAAGCCCTGAATTCTTGTTTTTCTCATCATATGAATATGGAGTCATTGATATTTTATGTGTCACACAGAATGCTTGAGATATCAGAGGAAAGTGATGATTTGCATATGCATCCCAGAGGCATTTTTGGCTTCCCAGCATGCAGAAGCTTTAGCCTGTTGCCTTTACAGAGTCTGCTGTAAAGCTGCATGCCAGAGCTGATAATTCATCTTGTGAAACATGATCAGAAGAACCTTTACAGAGGTGCGACAGATGCAGCTGTAGCCATCACTGGAAGCACTTTCCCCTAACCTGAAAAATGTATCTCCTTCTGATTTTCTTTCTTGATGACTTTTTTAGGCAACAAAAAACAGCTGCATGCAACAAAATTCCTTAAAGAACAAGGGGACAAAAAGGTTAAAGTGCCCGCAGCCACCGTTCCAGGACTTAACTGGGCAGTAGCTACTCAACTATGAGCATTCCCCCAAAGAATGGAGGAGCTCTTGCAGGCTGCAAACAATGGAGATGCGTGGGTTGATGCCATCTGCAGCCTAGGGCTTGCAGAACAAAAAGATGTTTGAAGAAGAGGGAAGTTCTCAGAAATATGGTAGAATGGGAACGATCTGAAAGTAATCAATCATTACGGTGACATAAATCACAGCACAGAACAGCCCACAGCCAGAAGATGTCAAATACCGCCCGCAGTGCCCCCGTCTCTCCGGCATCATCACTTTTGTGTGTTGCGCCGCTGCCCTTTTGTGGGCCGTCAGTTTGGTTGGGCA
>NW_010389048.1:6609-10953 GCF_000710305.1 Buceros rhinoceros silvestris | reverse complement strand
CTCTTCCTGCCTCCCTAATGCAAGCTTTATGATTGCGCACCCCAACGTGCTCTTCAGGCGCATTCATCCCTTGACCCGAACGATCCATCGATTGTGAGCTGGGTGCCAAATCCGCCAGATGTTGCATGATCTCATAATTACGTTAGTGCTGTCGCTCCAGCGCAATGACATCAAAACAATACCGGCCAATGTGGGGCACAAAGGGACTCCACAGCTCTCATGTGGTCAGCTGGTCCACGCCTGACATTTTTGCCTGGAGCGCTCAGATGTTAAACTTAATTTCCCTTCCTTGATTATAAGCAAAATGATCTGTGCACAATATTAAAACAACATTTATCAGCTGGAAAGCAGTAAAAGGCATGGCAGAAACTCGTATAAACGTTAATGAAAGGCAGACAAAATTAAGCACCAGCGCTGGGTTCCTCGGGCTCTTATGCACTTCAGCTTAAAAGAGGATCTAGCAGAGGAGGTCAGAACGGGGTTGGAGGATAAGTGCAAAAATTGTTTTGAATTTTACTCCAATTCTTGTGGTTCAAAACACCAGTCTGGAGGTCCTAGTAAGTGAAGCAAGCACACTGCTCCTTTAACGCGTTCCAGCAGTGACTATCGGGTCAGTACAAGTCGTAAATCCCTTCGTTGCAGTGAAAGGCTCCATCTTCCTGCCGTGGTGTATAACACAAGACATGAACTTCTGGCCCTCACGGCTCCTACTGCAAAACAGCACAAAACAACGCCTGCGGTGGTGGTCTGGAGGGAGGCAGTCCTCCCAGTCAGAGCTGGGTCTGCAGGGCAGCCTGAGCACAAGGCTCCGAATCCCAGTCCAAAGCCACCTAGATGCAAATGGCTCGAGCTACGTTATCCTTCATCTTGTCATGTTGACACACAGCGAGGACGTTTTCATCCCGTTTTTTCCAGTCCTTTCCCTAGGTTGCCCATGGGCAACCTCTCTCCTTCCTCTGCCTCCCAGACCCGTGCTCGAGCTCCTCCCTGCCATACGAAGGAGCAGAGGTTCTGGGAATCCACTGTGGCCTCCTGTAATTTTCTGCCTTTTTTACTTTTAAAAAGTGGGTGAATTCTCATCAGCTGTAAAGAATTTCTAAACAATACGAGTCGGCCCTACTAATATTCTCCATCCTCCAGTATTTTCATTTCAAATAAGAATGTAAAGTCCCACATATAACAGAAATTTTGTTTCCTGTACTACTACAGTTTTTAAGCATAATGGTCCATGTAGATCAGCAGGCAAATATTATATCCTAAAGTTTCAAATAATTGCCATCTTTATGCTGCATATCTGATCGTTAATAAATGTTATTTTACGCGGCACAATTAGACTAGGGGATGTAAAACGCTGAGGGTAATCCTGAACCTTTTAGCAGAGCTGGGTCTTTTCAGGGTGTGCTGACATTGAGATTCTGATCTAACTAATGGCACAAATCTGAAGCAATTTCCTTGAAATCGGTGCAATTACATCAGCAGAAACCCCACAAAAGTGGGATCAGAGTCAGACCTTTATTTCTTTTCCAGTCAGCTCTAGAGATACAGGATTTTCCATTTAGTCAACTGAAAAGAACCGTAAAGGGATAGAAAGAAATGATAGAACTGAATTTCATGATTTCACATATGGGAAACTTGGTTATTATTTTACCATAAGCATACACGGGAAAAAGAGCCTGTGAAGTAAAATGGAAAAAATTCAGCTCAGGTGTTGTATCATGAAATCCAAGGAAGTGACATCAAAGATTAAACCTGGCCCATTTAGTTTTAAGTTGTTTTGTTTAAGTATCAGATTTTATGGCTGGAGTTTTTCTCTACTCCATGAATTTTTTTTTTTTTTGTAAGCATAAAACTGAATAAGGATCAAAAAAAATTTTGTCACCTCAGTACCCACATAAGACCCTCATATTGGGCACTCGAATTCTTTTGACAGTTTTGGGTGTTAGGCATGGAAAAGTTGCAAAATGGGGTCAGTGGAGACCCCAGCTGTGGAGCAGTGGTGGTTTTGGCCAAGCAGAAGGCAGTTGTTTGCCCATGGAGCAGCTACGGCTCGCCTGCAGCCTGAGAAGCCTTTTTATTCAGTGGACAATCCTCTAGACTACTTGATCACACTGACATAATCTCAATTTTGAGTTAGATAACGCTACCTCTTGGTCATTCCTCTTCCTCTTGGTCATCTCCTCTTACCCTGCAAAGCCAGAGCCTGTTGCAGTGGCTGGGGAAGAGGCACAATGGCCAGGGCTGCTGCATCCTCCAGGCTGCCCGTCCTTCCTTTGGGTCACCTCACTACGTAGAAGAGCAAGAGAAAGGAAACCACAGGAAAACTTCCAAACTCTGGGAAACTGGAGAAAAGAATTAAATGGACACCAAAGGCCTTGTTTTGGCTGAGGGGAGCCAATACAAAAAACACACCAGGGAGAGGCAAGGCAGCCCCAGTGGGCACCAAGGTGCCATGAAGTCCTCGGCATGTGGAGGTCTCCTTTGGGGCTGTCCTTGGCTGGTGCGCTCTGGAGTATTTCCCTGGACTTTCCAGAGCCGGGGAAGTGCAGAGGAGTGTGGAAAGCTCAGCAGGGATAAGTTGGGTATCCGTCACGCTAAGTTTTAGTCCAAGACCTAAACTGAAAACCTTTGTGTGGGAAGAAGTTAACTGGAATTGCTGAAGTTTCTTTTCGTGGATTGTTTAAGCAGTACAAGATGTTGTTAATTCTGAGTTTCTTCCATGTGATTCAGGAAAGTATGTCTGATTATGTAAATTAAAAGTTGCTGCTGAAAAATATTTTGCTAGAGAGATTGCAAAGGCAACACAGAAAATGAATTAAGATCAGAGAGTCTTGCTCAAGTGAGAAGATTGCGTAAGTAACCGCATGTGTTATTGAAAAATACATATTGTTTACAACGTATTCTTGCAAGATCCTTAAATATTTCACTTTGAGGTTTGCCTGATATAAAATATTGCATTTGTTCAAGCTGTCACACAGGCTGGGCTCCGAGCTGATTTGCAGCTACAAGCAGATTAAAACCACTACGCTGTCCCACTGCAATTTTGGATTTAATTTGGTTTCTTTCCGTCTTTTTAAGAGAAACAAGAGGGTTTTCAAACCAAAAGGCGCGGAGTGCTTACCTAATTAAAAATGTACCCATCTGCCAGCTCGTTCTGCCGGGCATGCAGATCTAAGTAGGCTGATTTATTTATGAAGACCTTACGACACTGGGAGATACGCACTCAAAAACACAGGAAAATAAATGTGGCTGCAGATGGGTTGACACACCGATCTTTACGGGGTTTTACAGAGCGGATGGAGAGAATTTGGAAAATGCGCTTTACAGGGAAGACCCTTTTATGTTGCTTCCACGTGTTTAACATTTAGAGCTCAAATAACAAAGCAGCCGGCTAACATGTTGTGAGATAACTCTCGTCTAAATATCCTATAGTGCTTTTTAAGTTTCGCTGAATGTTTCTGAAAGCTTCGTGAGACTGATAGACTCTTCAGGAGATGCTACATTTTAAGCGATGTTTTATTTAGACAGCACTTAAAAGTGAATTTAAATCAAACAAGAAGAAAAATAATTATCGCTCACAAACATTACACATTGGAATTTCAAAAGCCGTGTGGATTTGGTGCTGAGGGACATGGTTTAGGGACCCTGGCAGTGCTGGCTGAACGGTTGGACTTGATGATCTTAAAGGTTGCTTCCCACCAGATGACTCTGTGATTCTAAATGCTGACGACTTCTATTTAATTTCACTGATGTCTCCAGAATTAAGTTCCTTAGTAACTACACTCAGGCTTTCGAGACATAGAGTTCTAAAGGATGTGCTCTCAATGCTGTGAATGTTGTTGCAGTCCTCAGGTAAAGCTAATTCATCGGTTTCTGGGCTCTTGGAAATGCCCACAAAACCATCGTGGTGTTTCCACGTGGGTGCGGAGCTGCTGGTGTTAACCCTCACATCATTACTGGTGCAATTCCACGGTCGTGAGCCAGGTCCTGAAACCAACACAAATGGAAGAACCCCCAGGTCTTGTGTGTGATGAACTGAGTTTGTAGGTGGTCTGCAGAGCTATGAGGAAAATGGGGAACAGGGTGGCTGGGGACAGCTTTGGGGCAGCTTTGTGGGCTCTGTTTCTGCCCACAGCATGGTTTCCAGTGTGTCCTTGTCAGCTTTTCTTCCATCCACCTGCCTGGCAGCATGTTTATTTAGGTTCTGCACATGTTTACGTGCATGTTCACATTCAACAAGTTGTTTTATCCAAAACAGAAGCGATTCCTTTGTAGACCTCTTGATCACACTGGTGGCCTCTTAAACTAGACCTGTCTACACCAAACGCTAAAGGTGCTTCCAGCAGG
>NW_010389048.1:429-6519 GCF_000710305.1 Buceros rhinoceros silvestris | reverse complement strand
CAGGAATGTATTTTTAACTGAACCACTCATGGACAATTGTGTTCAGCTCCAAAAGGTATTTCTCTAAGCCCAAGGTCAGTTTAAACGGGCTCCCCAGTGTCCGATTCCCTGTGAATCTCTTTTATTTTCATGTCAAGACAAGCATGTGGGTTTTTTGGTGCCAACAAAATAAAGAAGCATGGTTTGTGTGTAGATTTAGCCAAGGAAGATATTAGCCTGAGCTGCCTTGTGGTAGGAAGCCATCCTGGCATTTCTTTGGAGAACTCTAGAGATGTTTGAATAATCCTTAGACTAACAGATGTCACCGCTGGGAATCTGTTTTACTTTTACAGCTCTTTATTTGAGGATCTTGCTGGCATTTTGGGGTAGTTTGGAAGGGGGGTTTTAACTCAAACAAATCTACAGTGTCTTTTACTTTGATCTCCCCAAAGATGTGTTTGGATGAAAGTTTCAGATAGTAAGGAAGGGAAGAAAAAACATAAACTGTACTACGGGTGTTCCCTTTGTGCAGAAGGGAGTGGACAAAAACCGCCTAGCAAGCCCTTCCTTTTGTTTCCAGCACACTGCAAATGGCTCTTTTCTGTTTTCTGGTGCTGCACAAGCCCTTAAAATGGGGAACAAGGGACCGCACCGGGTCACAGCAGATAGTCACACTGTAGTGGTCGCATATTTCTCCCCAAACGTATTATTTTTGCTGTTTACCTCAGGATGCTGCAAGAGGAAGTGTTTGGGAAAAAAATATTGTTGGAACTATCAGGGTTAGGCAAGTCTTACTATTCATTGTCTTGGGAAAGCAATCCAGTGAGTCCTTCCGGATGGAAACCTCGCCTTCAGGTGGAATTCAGAGAGCTGCACTCCCGCTCTTCACTGTTGATACAGACCTGGGTACAGGAAAATACACTGCAGGTTCAGGGCTCACCTCCCTCAAAGGAATGAGGTGGTTATTGCTGGAGGAAAACTCACAGGAGGGGGGTGGGACTTCACAAAGCAGCTGCGACCAAAGGAAAAAATGTTTCTTGGTGCCATCAATGCATGAAAGAAGAGGAACTAATTTGTATGTCGTAAATTAAAAACATTCTTGAGATGAAGTTCATGGCCCTGTAACACAGGTATAGACCTGCAGGAGTCTTTTGTCCTAGTGCTGCGGTGATGCTCAGGTCCCTGCGAGTGCATCTGAGAGCTGGTTGTGCTCTGCAGGAGTATCTCAGTGTCTGAGCAGAGCCAGCAGATGGGTCTGAGTAAAGAGAAAGCAAGGAAATGCGGTGGCAGGGGTGCCGGGCACAACAAACTGCTTCATTTTCTGAACTCTTCCCAAATCAGTGTCAGAGCCGAGGGAAACTGCAGCTGCTGCTTTTCTAACATAAAAGCAAGAGGTGTAGTTTTTTCACTGTCCTTCTCACAAGTTTTCATTTCCGTGCCTACTCTTTTGCTTGTATGAAGTTCATCCAGACTTTGTGCTCTTCTGCTGTGCAATCAGTGCCAATGCTGAGCTAGCACACATGTGTGTGCATACACTCATTTCTCCTGTTAGCAGTTCCCTTAAAACAGGGCAAATAACTTCTTAGGTCATAAACAACAAAGGTTTTTATAGTTAATTCTAAAGAAGAAGAGTCTTCCTCTGCCCTACTACTAAAAAATTTGAAAGACACATGAAAGAAAGGAGGTGGTGTCGGGTTGTTTCTTACTTTAAACAGATTTCTTCTATATGGCTGCAAGCACATTGTTCGTATTAATGGGTGGACTATCTCAATCTTGGCTAGGTTTAATCTGAGCTAATTAGGATTTACGCTCTATGAGGAGTGCCAGGAATCTTCAGTGCTCTGTAGGGAACCTGCCTCTGGTGCGGTACCATCATGGCATAAATAATCTCTGGAAAGATCCCTGTGTCTGAATGCACAGAGTGAAAATAAATCGGAGCTCTGACACTCTGCTCTTCCCATTCTTTCACCAAAAAGGCAAACTCAGAGGCTTTGCACAAACATTATATTTATTTATATAGAGAACATTTAGTGGGGAGATAAAAGTAATCCTATATACTTTTTTTAAAAAACAAATTATGGGAGAAACCCTAAAATTCCAGCATGAAACAAATCTGGGAAACTTTTTTTTTTCATTTATAGTAATTTGAGATATAGTCTGTTTCACATGAAGTGCCAAATTCTGCCTACCTAAAAAAGTGTAGATGCTAAGCTGCTACTAAAATTCAACTTTCGAGCCAGAATCTAGTTCAGAAATCTTTAACCGTGACCCTGTTCTCAAAAGAAAACCCACAGCTCTGTCTGATTGAATGTTTTTTCCCCTCTGCAGAAAAATGGGTGTGTGATTTTGAAGAAGTCTGGATGTAGTTTGCAGCTCTCTGTGCTTAGACATTAGCTTTGCCCTCCCAACTCAACCAAGGCTCCTCTGAAACTGCTGCAAACAGATTCCTCGCAACGTTTGGCAGCAGCTCTCATGCTTACGTTTGGTTTGTTACTGATGGAGCCGCTCCGAGGAGCGCTGCGGAGGAGGAGGAGGCAGCTGGCTGGTGGCCCTGACCGCTCTCCCCTCACCCACGCTGTGTGCCAGTCCTACATCTTCATCCCAGGAACTTGTATTTTCTGGGAGCTGACGCCACTCCCAAGTGATCTTGGAGGGGTGGGAAGTGCAGCGGCTGAGGCAGTGCAAAGCCAGTGGAACTTGAAAGCAGTTTGTAATAATTAAGTTTGTAATAATTAAGGTGTCTGTTGATCTCCACCGCTGTCAATAACCTCTCAGTGAAACGCAGGCAGGTGCATTCTTTTCCAGGTTGCCGAGTGTCTGTGCTGGCACCGCAAAAAACCCGCAGCCTTTCCCAGTAATCTGCACTGATTTACTGGTCGCGCGTCCACAGGAAAAGATCCCGCAGGTTGCTGCTGGCCCCCCGGGTCTTCCCAAGGGGGAGAGCCGGGATGAGTGGAGCTGCTGCTGCCTTGCAGAGATGGGTGCTCGTATTTGTGGTGTTTGATCTTCCTGGTAGGTGAGAAGTGGTGGGGAACAGCCGGGGTGACATCCTGGGGCATTTCTTTCTCCTTCCTTCGCTCCGGCTGTGCTGCTCTGCAGATGGGTCCTTTCACCAGAGCCCTTTCATGTTTGTTCATTTTAGGCGGCATAAAGCGCATAGTAAATGCTCCTGGCTTCATTGCTAGTGTTGGTGGCCGGGTTTCTCCCCCAGGACCTGCCAACAACATATTGGAGGTTTTGGACCAGCCATGAGGTTTATGCTGTAGGGGCAACCCAAGAGTAGCCAGTTCAGCCGTCATCCAGTTGTCCAGTTCTCCATGGCACTGGTGGTTAGAAAAGTCGCTGTTCTTCTTAAATAGCTCACACTGAATTTTGTCACATAATTCTTCAGCAGATGTTTAACACTCACAGGGCAGTCAAGAATCAGCAAGTCCAGGGGGGAAAAGACTGGGCATCTCTGTGCACTCGTCCGGTGGTCGCTCTGCGGTGCCAAGACTGGTGGAGGTGCACCTTGGGGCATTATCTGACAGTGACACTTGGTGTGCGCGTGTTAAACTTCCTGGGGTTTGCATTCTTTTGCAAGGAGCCCAGCAGCGTGGAAGTTGTGTGGGAGTGGAGTAACTGGGATGACATTTTTGTGGGAAAAGCCTTTTTGGAGGGGCCGGCTCAATTTTCTCCTGCAGGCTGTGGAATTGCATACGAAAGGAAGCGCTTGTGCTTCCCTCGCTTTCTTCTTTTTCCTCTTTTTTTTTTTCTTTTCCCCAACTAAATGTAGTGCTGGGCCTCAGGAGACCCATGAACACAGAGAGCTTCCTACGGAGGCTGTCACTCGACTGACAGCAAAAAGCTTCTGGGGAGATGGACGAGTGTGAGTAGGTGGACATAGAAAAATGGAGATTGAAAAGAAAAAGTAAAAATAGAACAGAATCACAGCCCTTTGGGGGGCTGTAAAGTATTTCACTTACGAGTGTTGTGGTTGCAATTGGGCAAAATGTAAAGCAACTCTATGTGTGTCATTGTGGGAGATGCTTCATATCCACCCGTTAGCGATGAGATGAACCCCAGAAATACGTCCCAGACAAACCACACGTGCCAGCACCCAGCTCGTCGTACACCAATCTATTCCCTCGTGTCTTAAAACCAGAGGAAAACAAACTGGGAATGAATAGGAAGCAACAACCGTTCAGTCTGGACATTTCAGGATGGCTTAGTTTCTCCAAACCTCCATGTCCATGTTGTCATGATCCGGTTGTGACACCTTTAGCAAGATTATAGCCGAGGTTGGAATTAGGGCATGAACGAGGCCAAATGTCAAGGGTGTGTTAACACTTAAGTTTCATTGCCATTCAGTGAAGGAAAGAGGAAGGGTGAGAGGAAGAAAGAGAAAGAGGCAAGCGGATGTCCACCACCAGTGGATCCAACGCTGACGTGGAGGTCCTCGATGTGCTTGCAGATCCACGCTGCCCAGGGCGTTTTGGTGGAGTCAAGAGCTGGGTGAGCAGCCTTAAATGGCATTTGGTTTCCGGGTGGAGGCACATCTTGGGGGCATACTGCCCATAGGTGGTGTCAGGGACGGCACCCGTCCAGTTCATGCACAGGTGGTCCCTTGGGATCTTCACGGTGGTCTCTCTGGGGCTCCTAGCCCCCCAAACAACATGCCTTCTTCTGAGCCCTGCACTCACGCAAGTGCAGCATGCCCTAAATTCCGCAGTCTTACAGTCTTGAAAGTGTGGATCCGCAACCATCAGCAGAACTCCACCTCTGAGGAGCTCAAACTGACATCTAGGTTCCGCTGGTTCAGTTGCCCTGCAGTTTCTCCATCGAGCAGGGTTTGAGGTAATACTCCTCCTCTGTTTGGATTGCTACACATGTTCATGACCTTGTTGGTCCATCCCATTCGCGTCCTACAAACAGCTCCCTAAAGAACTCAGCCGGGCTTGACGTCTCGGAGGCAGGTGGGATCAACCATTTTAACACGTTGTCATAATTTGTACGGCATGTGCTGCGAGTAGTTTCACGGAAGAGATGAGACCCAAATACCAGAGGCGCTGGTTGAACTGACCATTTAAACCGTGCAAACCGGATTACGGTGCCAAATCAGGTGGTTCAGATCGCTGCCGATGGCGGATTACGATAATCGGAGGCCGTGGTGCAGGCTGCCCCGTTAACAGGCAGTTCGGGAAAATGAAACGGATCCAGCAGCAGTAACAAAATATGATGGAATGAATTTCGATGTCAGGTGCTTTGTGGTGAGTTACTTTGCCGGAGCTTGCTCCAAGTATCGATGACATCTGTTAAAACCAAGCTGGGCTTTCAAGGCCCGGTTAAAATGACACCAGTAAGGAAATGGTGATTATTTTGGCAAGGCTTCTTGAAAAAAAACCCCTCTTCTTGATGCCAAAACGTGATGGATTTGGTAGAATTGCGACCATTTTAGTTTATGACTTTTGCAGACCCTTTTCACGTTGACTGTGGGTTTTTTGTGTGAATTTTTGTCACCAATTAAAATTTCATGAAAACGATTGAAATATTTGTACGGTTTCAGAGCAGTTCATGTTTTTTATGAGAACTGACTTCTCTGACACCGCAACAAAAATGACTTCAATTAAAACCAGAAGATGGTTTGATGCCTCACCATCCCCATCAAGTTCACCCTGACTTACAGTAGATCTGTCAGATGCATCAAAGATGGGAAAACAGGAGCGCTCAGCCCATGCCAGCTGAGGACTGCCTATGTTTATGTGCAAATAATTAAAAAAAAAAGGAACCAATCCTTTTCTTCCTCCTCAATAGGCCAAGAATTCTTGTAGATAATTAAAGTCAGGAAGCACTGTCGCGTTGAGTGTGCTCTTTCCTAACTCCCATTGTCCCTGCGGCCACCTAAAAGATTTATTTTCTACAGAAAGAGGGAAATGCAGCATCTTTCTTCTCAGGGCTCTCCTCGAGGCTCTGCCAGTGCCTGCTCCAAAATAAATGTTCACAGCAAAGGAAAATCATCTGAGCTTCCCACTAGAGAAACCTCCTTGTAAATATGGTGGTAATAAACCTCTTGAAAGCTGCTTTAAAACCTGTCCTACCTAGATCTTCACCTAAAATTAAACCAGGTTGAAG
>NW_010389048.1:0-263 GCF_000710305.1 Buceros rhinoceros silvestris | reverse complement strand
AGCATTATGTTTTACAGATATTTGACTTTGGGAAGAAGCAGAGGGATTTAGAGAGTAAACAGCTGAAGGCATGTTTCCTGTCGCTCAAAATCAGTAGTCAAACTTCCAGATATGTTAAAATACGGGTTTTTATCTAATGGAGCTTCTGCAGGGGTTCTGTGCTTAAACGATGCTTAACGGCGCCCGCAGTTCGTTTCACCCCGGATGGAAGAAAGACCTTTGGAGAGTCTGAGTGCGATTCTGTGAAGCCAGGTGCTGAGGTG
>NW_010389047.1:0-509 GCF_000710305.1 Buceros rhinoceros silvestris | reverse complement strand
CCAGTCCAAGAATGAACTGTCCAGGCAAACTATCGAGGTAAATTGTCCAGTCTTTCCCTCTCACCCCTCATAGGAGATGGCTTGGCCTCTTCTGTTCCACGGTCGTTGGGCAGGGGTGGTTGTGCGCCTCTTGGGCAACGATCCATCTGTGTCTGCCCTGGCAGGACAACTTCATCACTGGTTTACGCGGAATGGTCCTTCCTCTCACCCCTCAGAGGTGGATCTCTCAGTATGGGGGTGGGGATGCCCCTTTCCACCACCTCAAGGAAATGGGAAATTTATACGCGAAAGAATCTTTTACTGCCTCATGGAAGAAAATGGTTTATTTTTCTATCTGATGGAAAACTCTGTCTGTCCTGTGAGAAACTCAAATGTGCGCACTGGCGGAGTGTCGCAAAACTCGGCTTTTTATATGCTTAGTTGCTGAGGTGTTTGATTGACACGCTTCTGCTCCAATAAGAAGCTGAGAGGGTTCGTGCATTTCCCCACAAAAGTCATGAGAAAGTTTT
>NW_010389046.1:0-9541 GCF_000710305.1 Buceros rhinoceros silvestris | reverse complement strand
TGCTGCAGGACGGCGAGGTCTTCGAGAAGGCGGGTGTGAATGTGTCCGTCGTGTTCGGGCTCCTGTCGGAGGAGGCAGCGCGGCAGATGCGAAGCAGGGGCAAGTCTCTGAAGGGCAAAGACGGTAAGGTGTCCGGCGGGGAGGTGGGGTAGGGCACCGGGACCTGTTCACCGACATGTTCCTGTGCAGGTATTCTGAAAGCATAGTCTGGCCTTTGAGCTAAACGTGAGGAAGGCCAGACTGATGAACATTCAAGGGTTTCATTTATATCATGGTGATTTCTAACCAGTAAGCCCGGCAGATGGCATTTCCTATCCCTAAAAAGCTAGGTATTGGAGTGCTGCTTCCTCTTGCTGCTTTAAGCAACGTAGTGTAGGGGCAGATTGTTTCTCAATAACTGTACTGTAGCTCAACAGTGAAACGCCGCAAGAGTTAGGTACCAGAGAGCTGGAGGGAGACAACCAAAACTGCTGAAGAGAACCTGAGGGCTAAAGACAATTCAACCCGGATTTGTGTAGCGAAGGGTAGTTGTGAGGACTGCGGGTGGTGGAAAGCCTTGTATTTCAAGTGATCTTCATCTAATGGGTGGTCAAATATATTGTTGCATTTTAGGACAAATGCAAGAAAAAAGCATTTAGTTAAGTGCACAGAAGTGTGTGGATGGAAGGTAAATTGCACACTGATTAATAACTACGGTGACCCAGCATGATAAATTTTCTTGTAGTAGACAGTAGCTTAGAACCTAAGGAAAAACAGTGATGTTCCTTAAATGATAATAAATGAAGTTATTTGGAAAACTGATTTTTTTTCTGTGCATCTTTTTATCTAGGGAAACTGCCTTTTTGCGCCATGGGCGTGAGCTCTGTTATCCATCCAAAGAACCCTCATGTTCCAACCATGCACTTCAACTACAGATACTTTGAAATCGAGGAAGTAGACGGTAAGAACTGTAATTCAGTGAAGTACATATGAAACGTATGACTCCATGTGAAGGAAGCGTGAACGCGTGGGTAGGGTAAGAGGTTAAGAACTGGTCCAGTTTTGTTCCCAGCTGCAACAGGAATCTGCTTTGTGACACTGCATCTCTTAATCTCTGGACTTTTGTGTGTTTGTAAAATCAGCATGATTTTACTTTTTGCAGAGTACACCAGGGGTTTCAGACTTAAGTGAAAATGTAGGAAGCTATAAATATATATATATATAAAAGATATTCAGAGAAGCAACTCCAGAATTTAGTAGAAGAAAGGTATGTGAAGGACTGATAAGGGTTCGGGTCAGGATGTACCTTTGTCTCAGAAACTGGGGGGATGTACTGTCAAAAGTATTGCGCTCTTACTGCATTGTGCCTTTTTTTTTCCCCCTAAGTTTCTGCAACTTGCCGCTGTCAGAAGCGGGACACCAGGCTAGGTGGTCAAACGCTGAGAGCCTGTCTGTACCTCGTGACAGTGTACATACTGACAGAAGCTCAAAGAGAGTTTCCTTTTGATTATTTTGCCAGAGCATTTCTAGTCAACCTCTTCCTTGGAATTAATGATGATGTTCCCTTTCTTTGGCAAGCAGTAAAATGTTTCTGGATTCTTGGACAGGAGTTGCCAGCCCACCTTGTGAAATTGATAGCCTGCAGTCAAGGTCAGAAGTCCAAAATACTGAACAAATGGTTTTCACTGCTTTGAAATAACGTTTCATGTTTTCCTGAAGTCACTGGTCATTGCGTTACCTCAAGTTCAGATTTTTCATGATTGAGCTTTAGCGACACCACTGAATAATGATTCTGTTTAGTATTGTAAAAGTAGCTGTTAGTTCTTGGTGAAGCAGTAGCAATGTACTGCTGTTTGGAAGTTTAAAAGAGAAGTGTTGCTGCTTGCCTCTCTCCTGTAGGAACTAAACAGTGGTGGTTTGGTGGTGGGACTGACCTCACTCCAACTTACCTGAATGAAGAGGATGCCGTTCATTTTCACAAGACTCTGAAAGAAGCCTGTGACAAGCATGATCTGAAGCTGTATCCCAAATACAAGAAATGGTATGTGGGGTGAGATGTGCTTGGGTTCCTTTTGTGGGAGCAGAAGGCAGCACTGGATTATGCCAGCTGAGTGTACGCTGGGAACTGTAGGTTCTGCTGCCTTTAGAAAAGGCAAACCCTAATGGAAATCAGCAGATATATACCAGGACAAAACGCAGTCCAAAACAATCCCTTTTTTACAGAGGCCTGAGTTTTTCAAATCAGAGAGCTGACAGCTAGTATCATGTCTGTTAGCCCAAATAAAAACCAAGCTGGCTTTACAAGATTTTGTAAGCCACAGACGACATTAAGCAACTTTAAAATATCTTTTAGCCTCTGTTGTTAAACTAGGACAAGACTTGTGTTCCATGAACTTGCACAAATGCTACTTACAGTAAACTCATGGTAAATATGCATGGCTTTAGTGTGAGCTCTTGGGCCAGCGCTGTAGTTCTGAAAATCCCACTCCAGTTTTTCTGCCTTCAGTCTGACTTTCATGTTTGGAGTTTGTGTTTGTTTTGTTTGTTTGGTTTTTTTTTTTGCCAGGTAGGTAAAGAAGCTCATCCTTAATGTCAAGCTTCATGATTTTTAAGGAGCTGTACTTTTTTTCCAGTGACATATTCACTGAGAGTTCAACAGCATAATCTCTAAAGATGCAAACTTTTAATATTCTTCTTGAGCTGACAGATACAAGTGATGGGGTCCTTCACTGTTCAGTGGGAGCTTGCTGCTCTGTGTCTGATAATCTTATCTGCTACAAGCTGTGGTATCCAGGAAGGAGGGCTTACCCTTTTGTAAGCTACCACCTACTCCTGGGGACAGGAGATAAAGTGGGTTTTGTAGCTTGGGTGGCATCCACTTACGAGAGAAGCATATTTTTATAACCTTAGGAACAGTCTTGTTCTCTGAGGAATTTCTGCATGGTAGTTCAAACTGTCTGCCTTAATGGTCAGAGTTTTTTTCAGTGCAAGTAGGCTAGCAATGCCAGCTGCAGAGGGTCAGAGAGAAGGATGCCTGTCCTTGGCCTGAGGGCAGCTCAGGAAGAGGACTAGTGGTATCCCATGGACAAAGGCAGTTTTCTCAATCCCAGCCTGAGTGTTTCCTGTAAGCAGCAGCAGCTCTGTAGGGGCATGCAGTTCTCACTGCCAGAGCAGTGTGACTCTCCTCTGAGTTTGTACCAATTAGTGTTGCCCCTTTCTCAAACACAAAAGCTCTTGTTACATTTACCACGCTGTCTTCTTGATCTAGGTTTAAGACTTTTGTCAGATTTGTCCTCTTTTGCATTTCTGACTCGGCCTTTTTACTAAATTCCTCCTGCTGCCATAAAAAAAAGGAGCTGATGATTCCAGAGAATAAAGAAATAGCTTAGGTTGTCTGTTACATCTCCACATCTCTTCTGCTATGGCCATGCCATTTATATTGCTTGAGAACAGCAACTGTGGATGAATACATGTATGGAGAACTAGTCGTAAAGAAAAGCATGGTTTCTGCTTCTGACTTCCTTTCTATTTTTTTCCCCACGTGAAGACTTGCAGGGCATGGCTGCCCATATAAGCAACTATAAGCAAGACAAGCTGTCGATACAGTTAATAAGCTAACTTACAGTAATTGCACACCTACGTACTCCCAGTAAATACCAACGAGATTAATTGCCTGACTGCTGTAGGATAAACTGCACTTCCTCCTTCATAAACGTGAACATGAGCCATGAAAAGCCCCTACTAGAATGACTCATCTTCCAAGTTTATTTTAAAAAGCCTTTTTCCAAGGAAGGCTGCCTCACTTTTGCATTTTTCCCTAAGTGACAGTGGCTTTCTTACCTGGTCTTGGATTTTTAGATTCTTTTAGTTTTGATGAAGAAAATCAATTCTTTCACTAGCATGGCAAAAAGAATAAAGACGTCTCTTCCAAGTTTGAGTTCATTCAAAGGCTGTACAAATAATTTGGGATTTACATGTAATTCTGAGAATAAAATGTAGGAAGAGTTGTTAGGGTGAAGTTTTGAAATCAGGGGTCCCTCCTCCATGTAGGTAGATGATACGGATTGGATGACTCCACATGGAAGCATCTGCCATAGTGTTTGAGTGTTACATGTTCAATGACAGCGGTGATAACATAGCTTTGCAGAGGCTGTTTAATTGGAGCTTTTACTGTAAGTGAACACAGGAGTGCTTTCCTGATGATGCTGTACCATCTTGGCTCTCGGCAGTCAGTGAAACAGCAGGGCACCCAACACTGCATGAACTGACTTCTCATCGATATTTCACTAGTGCTGTCCTGTGTCACATAGCTATTTTTGATTTCTGTTCATTTGTTTGAATATTGAGGACCACGTTAGTAATTATCTGCCACTTCTTCAAGGTGCGATGACTACTTCTATATCAAGCACCGTGGCGAGCGAAGAGGGATTGGAGGCATATTCTTTGATGATGTGGACACTCCCTCCAAGGAGGAAGTATTCCAGTTTGTGAAGAGTTGTGCCAAAGCTGTTGTGCCTTGTTACATTCCCATTGTGAAAAGGCACTGCCATGACTCCTTCACACCAGAGGAAAAGCTGTGGCAGCAGCTTCGTAGAGGACGGTGAGTACTGAAGGAGCAAAAGAATACAGTGGATTGTGCTGGCGAGAAAGAAATGAACTAGTTCTCCATGGCTGCAGGCTTATGTCCTGTTTGTTTTGTGGGCTAGGTTTGCGTGCGTGCTCTAAAGCTCACCAGAGAATTTCACCATTGTGGTGAAATTTTTGCACAGAACCAATTTTGAAATCCTACACTAGATTGTCAAGGGAGGGTGTGAGAATGTACTAGCACACCCTCATCTGTATCTCTTACTCTCTCATACTGCAGCACAATCAACCCATACAAAATGCCACAGCTTCTCTCCATCTCCTTCAAAAACTAAGAGAAGCTGCTGCTTTTGAGGTGGGCATGTGTGCCTGGAGTCCTGAATCCTGCCTCTCCTGCAGACCAGTGATACAGGATATAGGACTGCCCTGTGACACGAGGAGCATAAGGATGAGGCAGTCATGCTGCCTATTCAGTAATGAAGCTAAACTTCAGAAGGTCATGAAATAACTATGCCCAAGAGTACTTTCATCTTCTTACATACATATTTATTCCATCTGATCTTGGCATTGAAATGAGGACACAGTGAATTTTTTGTAAAGGAATAAAGATAACAGAGGGGTTTTGCTTTTCTGGGATGGTCTAAAGTTACTGTAACTTAAAAGACTTGGGAGGATGCTTATTAAGGTGAACAACTGATGGTGCAAAAGCTTAAGTACATTGGTAGATACAGTTGTACTCCTTTCTCTGTGTCCTGTGCATGTGTAAGCATGTAGAGAAATAAGAATACATGTGCTAATTAAGCAGAATTAGGGAGTCTTTAGATTCTGCCTCTTCTGCAGAGATCTGTGAGAGTGGCATAGAGAGGGTGTAAGCAGTCATGTTTACATCACTGGCCTGCAACAGTCATTCAGATAAGCATATATGCTTAATTTTGTGGGAATGTTCCTGGGAGCATTGGACTTTCAGATCCAGTTTGTGGATGGGATTTAGCAAACCTGCTAAGGCTGTGAGGGGGAATAGCTTCTTTCAAGTTGCAGGCAGGTCCAGCTCATGAGGCCTGCTTATTTCCCTATTTGCAGGTTCTTGGGCTAGGCAAAGCTCTCCATTTCTGCAAATAGATAAGAAGTCCTCCCTTCCCCTTAAGTACCAAAACCTCAGAACTGGTTATTAAGATAACCACTGCTGAATTGTCACTGCTCTGTTCCTATGCTGGGGGCACAAAACTGCCTATTCCAGCACTTAGAAGTCTCAGCGAGGCATACTGAAGCTGTCTGACTTCTGCTTTCCAGACATCCCCAAGAAGCACAAAATCTTGTTCTGACCTTGCTGCTTATGTGTCCTTCACCTTCAGCATGAAGGACTGAGTTTTCCACTTCCATTAAGGCTCCTCTTTAGACCTCACACCACCACACAAAAAAGTACTGGTATAACTAAGTTAAACTTGGTGTTGAATTTGCTAGCAGGGTTGAGGCCTGGGAGAAGTAAGTAGTATAGCACTGTGTGGAACGCTCTCTTTTGAATAGCTTGACTGCTCTAGTCTGTTAGCTAAGGTCATTACTATGCTTTGTCAAGCGGCAAGGACACACCTGTGTTCCTATGCAGAGGATGCTAGATAATAGTTGGCACCAAACCAGGGCTAATTCTGACACCCAACATAGCCAAAAGACAGGCTGGTTTTGTTTGATGTCTGCTAGCTGAAGAAGGCGTAACCAGCTTCTGATAAGGAACTTGTTTTTCTGTTGTATCTCTTCACTCCCCATAGGTACGTAGAGTTCAATCTGGTTTATGACAGAGGTACAAAGTTTGGCCTCCTGACACCGGGATCGAGAATTGAAAGTATTCTTATGTCTCTGCCACTGACTGCAAGGTAAGGGCATAGTTATGTGGAGTTGGAGGTAGGCATTGTCCTTAACTAAATACTTCATAGAAGTAAATCAAAGGTCTGTCCTGGTGTCCAGTCTCTTAACAGAGGTTAGTTCATGCCTGATACAAGAACTGGCCAAATAAAGGCAGATGTTTCTCTGGTCTGCTACGCCTACCCAATTGCCAGGAACATGGCTTAGATATTTTCTAACAGAAAAAGTGGTATTTTTTGTGCTTAGTACCTCTTGATAAGACTTCCTCTCCTCGCTCCACGGGTTCTTGTTAAGTAGTTATTTTAAACTGTGTGAGCTTCTGGCAGTCCTGACAAGCCTGTGGCAAGGAGTTCCATAGTGTAACTCTGTCTTCTATGAAAAAGTGCCTCTTTGTTTTCTACTTGCACCTGATGACTTCATTTAATTTTTCAGTGAGTAACCAACCAGATTTTCCTCCTGTTCATTTTCTCCGTAACAGTTCTTATTTTTACAGGCTTCTGGTTTTTCCATTGTCTGTTCTCCAGGATGACAAGTTCTGCTCTTTTTAGTTTTTTTACACTAGCTGTTCCTTACCTTTGATCACATTTGCCACTTCTTCTAGGCATAAGTTTTCTATGCCTTTTATAAACGGGGGATAAAGAACAGACAACGTAAGCTGCATATATGTATCTAAGATGCAGGTGTGCCGCTGACTCATCAGTTGCATAATGATGTTTTAGCTTATTATTCCTTTCGTAATCCTAATATGCTGTTTGTTGTTTTTGACCGCTGTTGAGCATTGAGCTGGCTTTGCCATACAATTTTTATGATGCCAAGATCTTTTCTGGGCAATAAAAGTTAACTCAGTCTCTCAAAGCGTATGTAACTTTTTTCTCTCTGCATCACTTCAAATCAATCAACAATGAATTTCACCTACCATTTTATCATTCAGTTGCTTAACTTGGCATTAACTCTTTTCAACTGCCTTTTTAGGTTTTAACCAGCCTTGCTTAATCTTGCAACATCAGCAGACTCTGTCATTTACTGTTTACTCCCCTTTTTAGGTTGCTTTTAGGTACGCTGAGTAGCACAGGCCCTAGCATGTATTTCATAAGCTTCATTAGTGACCTCTCACTGCTAGGAAAACTGACCTTTGCATGCTACCCTTTAACCACGAGGGCAGTCTTGTTCTCACCACATAGCTTCATCCTGCTGCCAACAGTAGATGTATCACTGACCGGGACACCCATCTTTTGATTTCATTGCTGGAATGATCTGGTTTTCCTTGGTTTCTCACTTCAGAGAAAGTTAGCTCACTTCAGAGCATGAATGGGTCCTTCCTGAGGAAATAAAAAAAAATTAAAGATTGTACCCATCCCTTTGTGATTACTGATGCTCTTCTTCCTCTGTTGTGGCTTTTTAAATTGCCTTTTCAATAAAAAGTGGTCTGTCATCACCTTTGTTTTTAAAACCAAGAATCAACAAGGATTTATAGAGCTTCCAGTCCAGCTTCTGTAAAAACTAGGTCTTGTGTCCTCACTGTCAAAATTGTCTGGGTTCCTTTTTTACTCATGTTCCTCATGATAGTAGTGTGTCACAAGAGACTGCTATAAGATCTTTGTAAATAAACCTACATGCATTGTGGGGTAGGGGGCACTGCTCTTTCCTTTTTTCTTTGTTCTTCCAACTTTTCCGTAAGTTGAGGAAAAGATCAAGCTAACATTTCTCCTGTCTATTTCTCTGCTGTTATTTGTTCCTACTGAACTTAATGATTTGTAGCCACATCTGTCACCTGAGCCATGATTATCAATTGTGTATGTAGCTTTGCATCCTCAGAAAAGGCAACTCCAGTCTAAAAACAGCCTGGTGCGGGAGAGGTGGCCGCCAGCTGGACAGTCTGAATGAGTTTCCCCTCTCCCTGCAGGTGGGAGTACATGCACACCCCTCCAGAGAGCTCAAGAGAAGCAGAAATCCTGGAGGTTCTGCGCAATCCCAAAGACTGGGTGCACTGACAGGGTCAGGAACAAGATGGATTGCTTCCACTGAGCCATTATGAAAGAACAGGAGTGCCTGCAAACCAGGCATTTATTTATACTCTTACTTGGTGCCTTAGTAATGCTGTGTTGTTACAACTTGCAAATATGTGAACTCATTAAGATTGATCAGCTATTGTTATCACCCCTTGTTGTTGTTGCCTTGTGGAGGACTGGCAATACCCTCAAGGAACTACTGTGCATGCTTAAGAACTTCTACAGCTTACCTGTTTGACTGTAAAATGGCAAACTACTTTAAAGTGTTCTCCCAGTGGAATGAAAGCATTATCTGTGCCTAAATAGCATTGCTTACCCTTAGAAAATGTTGGGATGTTTTAGAAATATTTTTTTAAAAAATAAAGGGAATATTTGCTATGATTTTGAACCTTAAATTGTGCTTCCAGATGTTGTGAAAGAGGTGGTGCTTAATCATGTGGTTTTTTTATAATATCCACATTCACTTTAAGGAGTGGGGGTAGTGTTAGTGCAGTAGCATAACTGGGAGATTCTGGGTTACGGTCCAGTCTCATCTGGTGAGAGCAGAAGGCTGGCTGTACATTTTGAGGATAGTCTTACAGCTGTAATCAAGGCAGGATAGCAGCCTGCACCAGCTCCTTTGCAGGGAGGTCAGGGACATATCAGGAAGCTCTTGGGTACGATACTAAGAAACCCGGGAGGAAAAAGCAGTGCGTGTGTATTAGGGAGGGCTCCTGTTCCCACCTTCCCGAGGAAAAGATAGTACTGCCTCCTCGTCGGGGAATCGAACCCCGGTCTCCCGCGTGACAGGCGGGGATACTCACCACTATACTAACGAGGAGTGAGGCAATAATTATTTGGCTTCCTGCCATGACGTGTACTATGTCATCGCTGGTGCGTTTTCACGTTGGTGGTGATAGCTGCTCCACCGAAGTCAAGCTTCCTCTTGAAGGCTGCGATGTTACACTTCTCCCGGTAATAAAAAAACATAACAGAAGAAGGTTAGGGGGAGAAACCGGGCAGTCCTCAAAACGGAAAAAACAGAAACAAGCTTAAATAAAAGGCAGGTGGCCCGTACGGGGATCGAACCCGCGACCTTGGCGTTATTAGCACCACGCTCTAACCAACTGAGC
>NW_010389045.1:31597-48573 GCF_000710305.1 Buceros rhinoceros silvestris | reverse complement strand
AATAAATAAGAAATTTCCTTTGGAAAACCAAAGCCAACACTTACAAAACAAGTGAAATAAATATATTTATGGAAATTTTCTGCATGGCAATTTAAATCATGGGCTACGTCACTGTACTCAGTGGTTTCATCAAAAGATTTCAGTATTTCTTCTGAAGTACTGGATGTGGAAACACTTTTGGGAAGATGAATCAGTATGTTTCCAAGGAGGATTGATGATGGATTTGGGGTACTGTATAAATTAACTGGCAAGGGCAGGAACATATATTGAAAGGGCTGCCAAGCTTTTGGGGAACTGGAGAGTAGTATTTTGTGCGAAGGAAAAACAAAACCAGCATAGGAAAAAGTCCACACTGTGAAAATACTACTTTTTAGAAACTGGACCTAAAAAATGAAGACACAGCTATGTGATGATCCGAGTGAGTCTCAATATAACGTATAACACCATTTCCATAGGATGAAAGGTTTGTAAAGAAAGACTTACATGACTTGTAAACTCTCTGCTGTTAGATTATTCCACATGATCTCATTAGCTTGAAGGTTTTCATTTTCTTCTAGTAAAGATGTATCAAACTCTATTTCTTGTTCAACAACTTCTGATGATCTAATTTAGTAAATAAAGATGGTATTTTCAAAATTAACATGTATCTTTGAGTAGACCATAAAGCAAATCATAATGTTTTGAATTATTTTAATAACTAGAACATAGTTAAAATTACAAATGAAATAAAAGGTAGCAAATGGTTACATATTCCTTTTCCTCTGAATAAATAACATCTTAAAATCATATCAGATAATAAAAATCTTTGAATCAAGATCACAGCACACCAAGGTTCTTGAGGAATATCAATGTGAATGTGTCCATTCTTAGCTGATCCTGCTATAAACCCGCAGATGACAATTATCAGTTCTCTCATAACAGCCAAAAAGACAACCCAGGAAGTCTTAAGACTATTTCTGCATTTAGTAATACAGAGTAACAATTCAGTAAATGGCAAATACAATTTATTTTTAAAGTTAAAAACTGTCTTGCATTATCTGCATATGCTGTAGTTTCAGGCACTGCTCAACCTGCAATAACTGCAGAGTACACAGAGGTACCAAGAGTTCACTTTAAACTAGAATTTGGACAATAGGAGAAATAAAGCAGAGAAATTTAGTTCAGCCCAGAATGCAAACTGCATCCAAATACAAATAAATTAGCTCTGAATCTGTACTGTCACATATAGTCTGCTGTCAGTACCAAAGTTACAGCTCTTCATATGTAATAACAGAAACTGGAATTTTGTTTTTCTAGAGCTAGCCAAAGAGATGGATGGTTAAAAGAAATGGTCAGGTTAAAAGCCTGACTTTCAGCCAGTTTTCTGTACATGCAAGAAGAACAATTTTCAAGCTAGAATAAAACTTCACAAGTAACAATGTAAAAGGAACCAGTAAACAAATTCAATTCTCATCAGTCAAGCAGTGATGCAATTTCCTGCAGAGTTTTCTCAAGAAGAAACATGAACACGCAGAACAAGATTAAAATGTATACCTGTGAGTATCTATGAAGTCATTATACTCAGAGTTAGGGTCTATCTGTTCAACCGAGGTCTGGATCTCTTTATGGACATTCACAATCTCTTCTGTTACAAGACTCGTGATCTGGCTATACTCATCCAAGATTCCTTTTCTAGAGAGGAAAAAAAATTCTAGTGTATACCATGGCACTGAAGGCATTAGATGACATTGAAGATGCTTCAAACTTTCGATTTGCTTTTTCTACAAACTCTTGGCTAAAAAGGGAAAAACTAAGACAATGTATTACTCAAAGAAATAACAGATCAATTGTGGCCTTTTCCTTATAGATTGGCTATGAATGACAAGTCTCTATGACCGTGTATTGATTTGAGTGCATCTACATACAGGGTAACTACACTAAAAACTGTAGGGATTACAAGGAAAATAAATGTATACCACTCACTGATGGCACTCTCTTTCACAAAGGACTTAAGATGCTTGTTATAGCCTACACTAAAGCTTTTCATGTCCTTAAGTTAAGTATGTGCCGGCCTAAGTCTCAAACTAGTGTGCATTTCCTTTAAAAACTTGTTTTCTTTATTGGTTAAACTATCTCCTTTTATATATATTTTTTTATTAGGTTAGCATGTATTTACAAGAAGAAACAAAATCAAACAAGAAGTTCCTGTCACCTGTCACCCAGTCTTTACCCACTTCCAAGAATGGCAAAAACCAAGTGAATGGGGAACAGTAAAAGAATAGATGATACCGCATCACTAACTCTTAAGAGCATTCAGAGACACATCTTCAGAGCACTCTCCTGTTGTCTTTAACTTTTAGCTTTCTATAAATGAACCCTCATAATCATTTTCTATTTCATTTCCATATTTGAAAAACGTGCGAGCTTGTCAGGCTCTGAAACATGGTCGTCTTTCTCAAAATACCGATGAATTTTGGCCAGCCCGGAGAAGCATGCAGAGAAACAAGTATCAATACATTTTTCCTGGATAAGTTCTCATGATACATTTCCTCTGTAAAGGAAGTTACATGATTGGATTTTTCCAAAACTTTTTCTAAGGAGAAAATAGACATGAGATGGCATTAAATCTTGCCTTGCCTGTGAACAACATGTGTGAAAAGATTCCAGGAAATAGTTCAAAGCGTGATGAAAAGATCGGCGAATGTCAACTACAGCAATGCCTTATGGAAGAAAGGGGAAATCTACACCAATTTAAAAAAAAAAAAACAAACCAAAAAACAAAACGAACATTAGTGATGTTAATCTACACTTCTTCATGTTTACAGAACTAATTTGTCTGCAAAATCAGGATTATTAAGGATTTCACACAGGTGGCCTCACCAAGTTCTACAGCTGAAATCACCACCTCTTTCTGTACACCAAAGGTACTAGAAAGAAGTAATTTTTAAGACACTCAGATCTCACAAAAAATGTCTATGTAGTGACAAAAATACTTTTTTTTACAGTTTTTCACTCCAGACATAGCAAAGGTGAGTGGTTCAATAGATGCTTGTTCCACTTCAAAATTCTTTGGCAAAATATCCTATCTCACGATTCTAAAAAATCACGGTAATTACAGCACACAACTTTAACTGTAGCCTTTTGCTGTGTCTTTACACACAAAATTAAGATTAGTAGGACTGTACAGAGACTTCTACAAAGTCTATTTCATTTTGATATGTGCACTAGAATCAAAGGAATTAATAGGATATTGCATAGAGCAGTTAATGGCGTCTGCACCACATCAGCATGTACACTGTGAAATCCTCAACTGTCCCTCACTTCCTATGAGCTGAAGTCAAGACGACTGTAGACTTCAGAGAAGGTAAGAAAAAGAGTTAAAGAAGAGTGCCTCACATCTATATGAACAATACCTACAAAAAAAATTAACTGACCTTTTTTTAGGCTAAGTGATTTAAACAACATCCCAGAAAAAGGCCTACTGAACAGACTAAAATCCCTAATCAATTCCCATTCTTCAGAAAAGACAAAGAGGCAGCTTGGTGGTTACAAACCAGGAAAGAGGGCTTGAAGTCCTCGGTATCTGTCCTCCGATAACATCAGTTTACACATCTTCTGTAATGATGTAAAAAATGATCTCTCAGGAAAAAGGCAATTGTATTTTTAAGGCTGGACTCCTTACACTGATAAC
This sequence comes from Buceros rhinoceros silvestris, assembly GCF_000710305.1. Taxonomy (NCBI): domain Eukaryota; kingdom Metazoa; phylum Chordata; class Aves; order Bucerotiformes; family Bucerotidae; genus Buceros; species Buceros rhinoceros. The sequence continues at coordinate 44,903 of NW_010389045.1, read as the reverse complement.
AGGTGTATACAATCCCGTAACTCTTTCTGCACACACGATTAACCATGCCCTGCCTAGCCCTGCTCCACCATAACTTTGCAGACAGTTTGCCATTTTAAACCAAATTCGTCGCAGGTGGAATTTTATAAAAATGAGACTACTGAGCAACAACCTCGCCATAGTATACCCGCTGAAGGACAAAAAATGAGCTCAACTATAAACACTGCAGTTAATCTGTAAAATTTTTGAAGTTTTATGAGAAGATGGTGTATTGCTAGAACATCAGTAACCACTCAAAACTACTGTCTGCATTATTTGGATAGACATCTCTATGCACAATTATTGTCAACTGAAAGATGAAAACATCTATTTTCACTACCCCTTGTTATATAATAAGGAATTAATTAATGTCTGTTGATTATTTTCAAATAATCCTATAAATTAATTAAAATACTACAACTATAAAATTCTGCAAGTTAAAAATACATAAGAATACATCTTACAGGGCTTTAATCATTTCTTCTTGCATCTTCTGTAGTGAATCAAGTAGCAGAGGAAGTGTAGTATCATAATATTGGTGCTGATGTAACTGTGCTCCTTTCAGTGCCAACACATACTGATTATGCAACATATGAAGCTTCATAGTGGCTTTATCACATCGATCTTTGGCTTTCTCAGTTTCCTTTCCTAAATGAAAACAGAAAAATGCACGTGGTGATTCAGAAGTATACAAACTTGTAGATGCCACAAATCTACTAATGGTAAATTTACTATGGTAGATTTGCACCTTTTTCTACAGTAGTCTTTTCAAGATACTTCTCTAAAGAAGGTAAAATCTGTTTTCAGGTCATTAGCAAGACCAAAATCCTTGCTTTCCTAATTAAAAGACTAAGTTAGAAGAAACTGCTTTTCTTCAAGCAGAAATGTGAGAATGCTTCTAAGTATGCGTAATCCACTGTCTACACAAGTATAAAAATAATTCAGCTATGAAGAACAAACTCGTACAGATGACTATCACAAAGTTAATCTTTTATTTGCCTCACAGTAACTATGCATTTGTAATGAAGAAAGAAAGAGGTGTCCTAGTAGGCCAGATTCATGATTCTTCAAAAATCTGACATTTATTATGAGCAAAAATTCTATTGCTACATAACATCCCAATAAAGCAATGGCGCAGAGTAGCTGAACTCTCACACTATTACTCATGTCCAAAATGGGCAGCTTCTCTACTACTCCTTCATGCTTCCTCATCACTGTTGTCATCCTGATCAGGAGGTTGGCTCTACAATCTCAGCTCTCCACTATTAAAGACCAGAAATCCTCAAATTCGCACTGACGAGTTCAGTACTGGGAGCTCAAGGTACTTCAAGAGCTCACCTACTGTATTATTTGCCACAGTAATTGCAGAGCTATGTGGCATACATTTTTATGATTCTCCTAAGATCTCTGGATAACTTTGCAACTTCCTAGCACTATTCAGGTCTGGTGTTCTGCTAGTTGAAAACGTTCCCCCATCTCCCTGCCCCTGTGCTCTCCAGTGTAAATCTTTATTGCTTTAATTTAAACCCTTACTCCATTCATTTGTGCCATAAGTACGAAAAATAAATTCTACCATCCTCTGCAACCCATCTTTTATATGTTAGATTACACTCTGTCCTCTTCTGCCTCATCTTCTAAACTTTATGCTAATGGACATACATGTCTTCCTTTATAAATTCGGTTGTCTTTTTGCAGTTCACTGATTCACAAGCTTACACACATGCATCTCCAGTCAAGGCTCAAAGCCAAAGAATAACTTTACATTCTAGATACTTGTAACTCATTAAAAAAAAAAAAAAATTTAAAAATCACCAAAAAACCAAAGCCGTATCTTTTTTGAGTACCACACAAACAAGGCATCAGTGATTACTTTTGCTTTGACAACTGATCCTGCCAAGTAACACTATTTTTATGAGACTCATGTCTTCAGTTAATCAAATTATTTTTAACCCTACAGCTTCCCTCCAGTACACTTTCAATGTCTTCAAGGCATTGATGACTGATGACATAGTGATGACTGGGAATTTAATGAAAAAATTCTGAAACAAAGTAATGAAACACTGAAAAAACACCCAAACCCAATCTCAACGTCTATCCTGCAATGTCCCATAAGATACATTATTCTGACAGGACCTCACTAAAAACTATTCTCCAAGCAGCTTTATGCAAACTGTTTTGCACCTCTACTAGAATATTTCCAATTTCATCATGCATTGTCCTTGTTATAGAAGGATATGAGACTATTCTGATTAAGAGATACATAAGCTCTTACTCATACCCTTGTTATCTTCTTGATATCTGTGAACTGTCTCATTACTTTTTTAGGATCTGAAGACATTTTAAATGAATCCTGTGTCTGCAATTATCAAGTGCAGAGTCACAATTACCTGCACAGATAAACACACACTAACTAAACCAAAGCTATTCAGACTACTACATTTCTTGTAATCTTAAATTAAGTAATAAAAAGATAGTTTTTTTAACATTTCTACCACCTATGTCAACATAGTTGAGAAAGAGAAGCTAGAGTGGCAGAACAGAAGCTTGAAAGCACTGAAAGCTGAAATTGTGTTGTATGAGGAATGCACAAAGGATTGTGAACTCCAGTAAAATACCGGAACATGTTAAGGCATGTCAGTTGAAGGAAGCTTGTAAAACAGTAACAAATCCTCTTTCATATACATTGGACTAAGCAAATTTGTCAGAAAATGTAAAGGACAGTCACTATGTAAAAGAAGCTGGTAGGAAAAAAAGGGGGTTTCTGCATTTGTGTTCACTCTGAAAGACGTTCAGAGATTCCGGCTTATGAAAGAGTCAATGAATATCTGTCTCCTGAGGTGTCAGAAGAAGGGGTTGGAGAATAAATGAAATACGAAGAAATCATGAGGACTTGATGGTGTTTAGCTTTGGAACTTTAAAGGAACTACAGAAAGTTTTAGCTGAAATATTATTAGTTTTTACAGGAAATTCAGTGGAGTGCCCCAGAAGTATCAGTTGGTTCCTGACATATGAGATGATAAAGATCAATGATGAAGATGCTGTCTGAAGGAAGCAAACAGGAGAACCAAATGTGAAGAACAGGAAAAAACATCAAGATGTACTGATTATATTACAAAATTATAAATTATAGTGTGGATATTTGTAGAGATGGGGAAAACACTATTCAAGCTCAGTAATTTGTTTTAAGCTTGCTGAATGCACTCAGGAATGAGATCTTGGGGTTAGTACAGAAAGATCAAAGGAAATGTGAACTCGGTGTTCAGCAGCTGTCGGACAAGATGTTATTTAGCAAAGGACTAGACAACATTGTTATTCACCCCAACATCTTTCAGTGTAACAGCTGTAAGGCATTATACGGAAATAGTGTGTACTTTGTTAAAAACAGAGGATATTCTTCTTCACTAGCATGTCTCTATAACTCATACTATCTATTGGTCAAAGTTATAATAAGCATGAAAAATTCAAGCAGTTTAATAATGAAAGGACATGTGAACACTAATACAATCTTGAAGAGCTACTAAGAACTGAGAGAGAAAGCACTTCTCAAGAACTCGCTAGGCAACAAATTACCATGAAGTTGAGACAGCTGTCTACAGTTTGTCCCCTCGCTTGGCTCTCTAGACATCTGCTACCTCACCGTCAGCTACACTTTAAACACAGAGTAATGAAAACTACTTTGAAAGGATATTATTTCTGTCAATTTAATTGAAAAAAATCAACTGACAACCTAATTTTATATGTGGAAGGAACAGATTTCTTATCCTATGGTTTAACTAAATACACAGCTATTCTGAACAACACATCTCCAGAGTTGTCACCAGAGAAGTATTTTTCACTTTGGTATGAATCCAACAATCTACTTAAAAAAACTCTGTAAAACTTCAAGCTCAGAATAACATCCCAGAAGTTTCATACCAGCAAACACGTGCATGTCTGACACCAGTGTACCAATATAATGGAATAGTATAAAATTCTGTTACCACATTTTCCTTGAGAGCTAAATTCCTCCTCTGTATACGTTACTCATCAGCAGAACACCTCAACCAATTTCAGAATAAACTGAAGTACCATACACACTCGGTTTCTAAATATAGTAGGCTACAGTGTCATCTTGGTCGCCTGCAGACCAAGACATATGCTATGAGATCTTTATAAGACTATAAGGTCTTTCTGGGGAATGAGAGGCATGTGAACATGGGGCAGGTCACTGAAGAGGGTTTGGAGGGGAGGAAGTTAAGTAGCAGATACAGCATGGGGACTGGATGATACAAGAGCGGACAAAGCAGCTGGAAGTCAGAGATGGAAGCACCAGGTTTCTCTTGGGAGATACTGGCCAGGGAAAAATGAAGAGCGAGACAAGATAGCAGCCAAGGCAGAAATGCTGGATTATATCTACAGAGTTTATTGTACATTTTGCCACTCCTACTCAGGCATGCCACACATTACCTAATCTAAAACTATCTGCATATGTCATAGTTCACAAGCTGAAAACCTACAACTTGGCCATGCATATCTTTAAAATACATGCACTTTCAGCTTTTGACTTACAAAAAATCAGCACATCAAATTATACCATGTACCATCAGTATAGACTTCTGGCCTATGAACGACAACAGCCTTCAACAGTTACACTAAACTAAAAATCTACACTTAAAAATTATTGCAACCACCTAACTAGAAACTTGTCAATAGCATTTGTATTTCAGAAACCTCATTAATGGCTAAACTATCCTATTTTCCCATCTGCCTTGAGGACTAAATTCCTTTGCTATATATCATTCCTCACTAGAGCATCTCAACTAATTCCAAAATAAATCAAATTATCACATACACTCTACTTTTAAATACAGCCTTTCGACCTATAATTAATATAAGAAACACAGCTACTGTATTATTTCCATATTGTAATTTATTTTTAAAGCAGCAAAATACAGTGAGGCAGAGTACACAGTTGTTCTACATGTCAATTAGCACAGAGGAAAACATCCACTTTTCTTTATCTGTATAATGAATTTCACAAATGGATCTGATTATAATTCTACTGCCATCAGTTGTTAACAAAACTGTTTAATATTTACAGAAATTGACTGTGTATACAATATGTCACTCCATAAACAGTATTATGAAGCTTGTAAAATTCAGTTATGAAAGTTTTACATTTTCAAAGAAAAGGCTGGAATTCTTTTAAAAATATTCTAGAGTCAAGTATATAAATTTCTAATTAAAACTCTTTTAAGATTTTACTACTCTGTTGAAACAGAGCCATCCAGAAAAAAAAATGGTTTAGGTTATTTGCTACTAAAAAGGCAGGTTTGCTATTCCAAAGTTCTTACAATTTTAAGTATTAGTCTCCTGTTCCCTAACATTCACCTAGGATGGAAGAATAGAAAGCGGGTAGGCCAACCAACTGAGAAAACTTTCAGCTCATAATGTTCACTTCATCTTTTTTAAATCATCATCAATGTAAACTGCAGATGTCTCAAAGAAACTGCCCTTCAGAGAATAAATACTGTGACTACAAAAAATTTTCATACATATTGTGGATTACAAAAAAATACTTATATGAAAGAGCTCACATTTTTACCACCTTACAACTTTTTCCAGTTGGTCAAAAATTGTAAGGTTCATATTCCCAACTATGTTTACTATATTTAGTTATTACTGATTTGAATAAAATTTAACTCTTGTGAGGTCTTTGCCTTATAGATTCTGATGTTTTATTGAAACAGCAGGATTCTGACCACAGATTAAGAATAAAGCACCCACTAAATTGCATAAGACAAGGATCCACCTCTTGAAGGTTAACTGTAGTGTGGCATATAAGATTCAAGTTGAGACTTGGTACACACAAGCTTATCTGTTCAGATTTCAAAGCCAGCTTCATGACAGCACAGGCTGAACTAATGACTGAGGCTTACATCTAACGTTGTTTCTGTAACAGAAAATTCCAGTCAAGCTGCTTTAGTTACAGCTCTTTAGCTAAATTTTATGGGCAAGTAAATGACCAGAAGACAAAATTATTTTCTTAAAGCCCTGTTCTTGTCAAAGAAGCTCAGCATACAGTGATAATCTCAGGTTTGACTGACATAAAATACAAAACTTCCCCTGGAAAATCAAAAGAACAAATAGAAACATTTTGGATTGATAAACTGCAGAAAGATGTCACAAATAAATCCAAAGCTGAATGCAGTAAGAAATTATTTCTTTACAACTACACTTGTAGATCAAAAAAATATCAACACTATAATTCAATGAATACATGCTACCATAAACCCTGAACTTCTGTTTCATTGCAAATTGCTCAGAAGAAAACCTGTATCAATGACATCCCACTCTATAGAAAGATTACATCCTTTCCTCTCAGTGTTGCTTTGCAACCTCCTGGACGTATCCATTATTAAGGTTGTTCTTAGGTTTGCTTGGTTTTTATTTGAGTTGTTTCTTTGGGACCTTTGAGGACAGGAAAGGAGAAAAAAAAATTTAAGAATAAAAACTTGAGAAGACCCAGAAAGCTAAAAACTTGTCAATATCTACTGCATTCATACTTCAAAAGCTCTCTCAAATTTTTGTATCTTAGTGGTTGCTCTTAGAAGACATAAATATCACAAACGCTTTTTGAGCACACATAATTGAAATACTGAATATTTATAAAAACAACATAAATCTGTCAGAGTTAGGCACATTTTGGAACCTCTACAATTCGAAAGAATTTCTTGCCCAATTTTCACAAATCTCAGAAAAAGTCTTTCTGGAGTCCAATGTTACAGTATTTCAAGAAGGACTGCCCATTCCCCTCACTCTCGGGAACTTTAAGCGATATTGATAGGTATGACCTTCAGCCATTCAGAAGCGATTACAAACTGTTCATGAAAGAGGCAATGGATGGAGATCATTGTGAAGGTGTAGCTCACAGCAACTCAATTAACTTTCTGGATTTATAGCTCCTGGCATTGAAACATGAACTTCGACTTTGATGCACTGTGAATGCTGTCCTACAAAGAAACACTAATGAAGATGATGTCCATCTTACAAAGAAGAGTATCATTTTATTACACATGTCCAGTTATTTACAATGAATATAACTTTGCTTCAAAAGCAGTCACACATGTGACCATAGAGGGTTATGTACCCCTAACAGAAAAACAGTGAGAAGCCTGAAATGTTAGAACTGTGGAAACAGAAGAGCAGCAGAATTACAGGACAAATTAAATTAAAATTAGAAGGGCAATCTGAGGATCTACACAAATAATACAGGGGAAGAAAATCTTTACACCTAAAGAAAACTAAGACTAACAATTCCAGAGAAACTTGGAGGACAAGAACACATGTCAAGAATTCACATAATTACCTCTGTAGCTCAGGAAGCCCAGAAAGCAAATCCACCCAAATTTTGGAGTACAGGTAAATACAGGGCAAAACAGCAATGTTATAGTAAATGTGGGCACTGACAATACCGTTAGGGGAAACATGGACAGTATCAAAAGTGACTACAGAGGACTGGGAGCAGCTGTTGAGGACATGGGGGATGGAGTACAGGTAAATACAGGGCAAAACAGCAGAGGCAATGTTATAGTAAATGTGGGCACTGACAATACCGTTAGGGGAAACATGGACAGTATCAAAAGTGACTACAGAGGACTGGGAGCAGCTGTTGAGGACATGGGGGACCAGATGATTTCATCCTCAACCCTGCCATTAAGAGGAAAGGGTACAAGGAAGGCACTGACAAAACAGTTTGATAAGTAGCTGCAGAGCTGGTGCTGAATACAGGGTTTTGGATTCTACCATTATGGAATGTTGTTTGCAGACCACTGTCTGCCTGGGAGATGGGAAGCACCTTACTGAGCAGAGTAAAACCACTTTTGCCAATAGGATAGCTGACCGCATTAGGAGAGCTTTAAACTAGGAATGACAGGAGAGGGAGAGGGTGACTCCTGCAGTCTCCTGCAGGAGAGGGTGACTGCAGTCCTGAGCAAGCAACAGACAAGATTGCTGAGCAAAGAGCATGAAGTGGTGTGATGGGAAGGGATCACAAAGTAAACAAAGAGGGTCACCTCCAGCATCTGCTGTGGGCCAGAAGGTTCCTACAAGGCACTACTGTGGAAAAATCTCTGGGAATCCCTTCCAGGAACTCAACATGCTGGGGCGCCAGGCTTAAGTGCCTATACTCCATGCAGCAAGGAGAATAAATCTGACGAGTCAGAGATCTATGTGCAGTTGCAGGGCTACGATCTTGCTGGTACCGTGGAGGTGTGGTGTCGTAGCTCCCATTGCAGTGTTGCAATGGAAAGATAAAGGCTTTCAGAGAAAGACAGGCCAGGAAGAGAAGGAGTGGGAGTTGTCCTTTATGTGAGAGAGCAGATGGAGTGCATGGAGCTCTGCCTGCAGATGGATGAGGAGCTGGGATTAAAGAGAGCTAGGTTAGGATTAAAGAGAGAATAGGCAAGGTCTGAGGAAAAGACACAAAGCTTGGCTCAGAGTTGTAGTAATTGTCTGTATTATAAACTCAGTAGAGTATCACAACATTTTGATTTCAGAAAATTTTTAAATGGAAAAAAAGGGAGTATCAGAGCTTTTTCTTTTTTTTTTTTGAGTGAAGCAAAAAGCCTTCTCTGAGAAAAAAGGCAAATCTTCAGCCTATAGTAACGTTTGAAACAGGATTGCTAGGTTTGCTTTAGAATCTTTTATTTTTGTAAATATCACTACTAAAGTACAAAGTTGTCAATGCATATAGTGATCTATTAGACACTGCTCAATATTTATGATAGCAATATTTATGATTTCAAAAAAATTTCTCAGAATTGCATTTATCTTTTCACCTACATATTTTTTAAAATTTTCAATATAGATATAATTTCTGATTATTTTCCTGTCTCCACATTTGTTTATCAATAACAAATCTCCCATATAGTCACTTATTTACTTACACTCTGGAGATACCTACTTTCACAGAGCATTATTTCACTGTCCCTAGAAAAGAATACTCCTTTAAACTATTTGTTTGCATTATTCTACTCAACACGTTCTTTAAACTCATGAATGTGATGACCAAAGCCTTCAAATAGGTCTTCTACTTAGATTTTTATAAAGCAATAAATATTTTTATATTAAGGAATCCTAAACCTTTACTTAAATTTGCTTCCAGAGACTAATAAGTGGAGGGAATACTAGTGGGACTCCAGCATGACCTTTTACTTAAGTGAATTTTGGTAAGGCCTAAGCAGTTCTTAAATTACAGCAAATCATTTCAAAACCTATGTATGACAGAAGAAAAGACTACCTTAGAGTGATATATCAAGCCAATGTAACTATGTATGTAGGTCACTCTGAAAATAACGCTTGCTATTTATGTCATATTTCCATGGAAACTACGACAGATACAAAAAGCACAATCACACTGTTGGATGGAGCAAACTCTCAGCTACAAAACACTATTTTTGGCACAGTCCCCACCACTGGCTGTGCCTTTTCACCAGCGATGAACAAGCACCTGTGTGATGCGCTCGTTCAAAATATCTGCACCAGTGGAGGGGACCTGCTGTCACTGTCGCCACTGCTGGAACACACCAACCACCCCCTCACCGTGCTGACATCCCCTGGTTGGTCTCTGTAAACGTTCCACCAGCGTCAGTGAATGCCAACGGGTGCCATTGTTTCCGCACAGAGGAATTCAGTTACACACCTTTGCTTCATACACACTCCTATGTCAGACACCGTTCTGTCAGACCACCCCTCTGCTGCCGTCTGTCACGTGGCAACAAAATTTAACAGAATACTGGTGGGAAGGTTCAACCTCTACTGCCATGCCACCCACATCTGCCTCTGACACTGAGGGCCAACATACTAAAACCAGACGTATTACTTTCAGAGGGGCCCTCATATATTCAGGATAATTGATTCCCAATAGTGTACAGTATGTTATACAATTTACAGTGAATTCTTGAGAAAAATCTGTTGCCCAATGCTTTTGGAGGCAACCTTCTAATCTCTCAATTTATTCTATTAAGCTTTTCCTCACCGTTTGTAAAAGTCCCAAGTCTTCATCAGTGAATAGGAAAGACACAGCTTGTAGAGCTTGTTTTATAATTGATAATTCCTTATTACCCATTTAACTGATTTGGGGACCTTCCTTACCCAACTTATCTGCTTAAACTCAGTATTTCATAATGCTAGGAACATCTAAACACCACAGGGGATTATGAAAATTATTTCCTCAAATGATAGTTCTTATTGATCCCAAGAAAACCATTTGTGACACAGCTTTTACCCAACAACACCACTTTTGAAGTATTCCATTTCCCATGCTGAGCCTGGCTTCGATGCCCTCAGACTAGAGTACACTAGAATATTTCAGCTGGAAGAGAACTACAACCATCTAGCCCAACTGCCTGACCATTTCAGGGGTCACCAAAAGCTAAAGCATGTTATTAAGGGCATTATCCAAATACATTTTAAACACTAACAGGCTCGGAGCATCAACCATCTCTCTAGGAAGCAGTGTTTGACCACCCTCTCAGTAAGGCAATGCTTCTCAATATCAAGTCTAAACCTCTCCTGATGCAGCACTGATCCATTTCCACACAACCTGTCACTGGATCCCAGGGAAAAGAGATCAGCACTTCCCTCTCCACTTCCTCTCCTCAGGAAGCTGTAGAGAGCAATGAGGTCACCCTTCAGCCTCCTTTTCTTCAAACTACACAAACTTAGCATCCTCAGTTGCTCCTCAGAGCACGTCTTCCAGCCCCTCCACCAGCTTTGCTGCCCTCCTCTGGACGCATTCAAGGACCTTCACAACCTTCTTAAACTGTGGGGCGCAGAACCGCATGCAGTACTCCAGGTGAGGCTGCACCAATGCTAGATACAGTGGGATAATCGCCTCCTTTGACCGGCTGGTTCTGCTGTGTTTGATGCACCCCAGGATGTGGTTTGCCCTCTGAGCCACCAGGGCTCACACTGCTGACTCACACTGAGCCTGCTGTCAACCAGCAGCCCAGATCTCTTTTCTGCAGGGTTGCTCTACAGCCAGTCCTCTCCCAATTTATACTTGCATTCAGCAGTCAGGAGACTCTAAAAACAATACTACAAAGTACTTTTTATTCAAACTGCTGCAACTAAATTAGGATGGCTTTGACAGTTAGTTCTGTATCAGGAAGCAAACTCGGAAATTTATTGAGTGACCAGCCTTGCCATCACTCTCTAAATGAAGAGATGCAAATGCAGTGCAATTAATCAACATGGATTCACAGGCCCAAAATCACAAAGACAGACTGAAAGAAGATACAATCTTGGCTTTTAATCTCTAAGGTCTTTTTTTCCTTTATGTCTTGCAAGAGACTTAGCTGAACGTATTTCTTCAACAACTAAAATAACTTACTCCCTCCTCCACTCAACTTATTTCTGAGAAGAGGATAAGAAGTTTTTCCCTCATATTAGTTAACAAATTAATGACTGCAAATAACAAATATTTTTCTAATGGGAAAAAACTATTAGTATACATTTACAGATTTCAAATCTACAGGCTTAAACTTCTGAGTTAAGAATTAGTTCAATAAAGTCATCTGCTTAATGTTTAGTTTAACAAATAACACAGTATAAAAATAGCAAAGATTCTGAAGTGCTGTCCCATGTTTGAGCTAATTAGCATCACTAGTAAATTCGCTGAGACCTAAGAGTGCTGGTCTGTGAGGATTCAGAAGAGCACATCCTAGGCCTGCATGACTGTGTTGTGGAAAGAATACACTCCAGCTGGTCCCACACTCCACAAGAAGTTACCAAGATCTCTCAGCTCTGTAGTCCCCAGGGTTTCCTGCTCTAGCAGCTTTATTTTACACACAAGAAACAACCCTAGGCCTTGCAAGCACAATGTCTATTAGTTGCAATGCTTATAATAGGGTAATAATTTGAAATTCATCCAGCTTGATGATGTCTGTCAATAAGACAGACCAATCGGCCATTGTCACTTGTTTTGTCTTAATGTGAGAGTTTCAGTCAAAAATAAACTCAAAAAATACCCTCATAGGAGTTTCCCTGATGTTAGCAACAATTAAGCACATGCCACAATTTTATAGGCATCTCAGCATAAATTCACCAGCCACCTAATAAAACTATTTTCTGGCCACTCAGCTATTACAAAGAATAGTAGGACAATAATTACATGTATCAAAGCTTTTTCTACAGCTCCCTTATTTATCACAGATATAGCTAAAGCTGTCATGTTGATGTACTACAGAAGTCACATCAGTTCTGAAGTATTAAATCACAAGAGTTGCAGGGATCAGAAAACATTCCTCCAGCAGATGCAACGTTGTACAAGGTGCTAGGTGTACTGCTAATACTTCTAGGGTCCTCTAAATTACAACATTGTCAAAGAACACAAGCCAACCTAGAGAAATCTGGTACAATTTTTTTTTTATCCTGCTGTGGTAGCATAAAATGAAATGATGAAATGAAATATTTAAACTCAATATATTTTTCCTTTACTATTTACTTAATATTCATTCTCTCACATGCAACATAGTTTTTGCACTCAAGCAGTAACTAACTAGTAACAAGAATATACTCAACACCTGTAACTGATGTATTTACACGAAAACTGTAAATTTTGCTAAAAACTACACTGTATTAAAATGCAGTATGAACCTCCCAGAGCTACACTGGCTCTATTCCAACTTGCAATGTTAATTGATATAAAAGCAACTATTTCAAATTTAAACATCTTACACCAAAATCAGCTACAAAAATAGATGCCAAATTGTAAGAACCAATGTGCATAATTTTTTCTAAAAAGTTGTTGAGGAAAAGAGCAAATTATTGTTTATGATTTCATGTACTCATCATTTCCTTATTTACAATTTTTTTGTATAGCAATAAGTAGCATTTAATAAAAAAAAAAAAACAAACAAGAATGAAAACACTAGAAACCTCCACAGACACACTCTGAACTACACTTAATAAAGACACGTAATTCAGCAGAACCAAAATTAATTGTGGAAATAGCAAACTTAAGTGGAAGCAGTTACTTACCCAACCAAATGAAATTCAAACTGTAACGAGATACCACACTTGATATTTACAACTCAGTTGTAAAAAAAAAAACAAACAAGAATGAAAACACTAGAAACCTCCACAGACACACTCTGAACTACACTTAATAAAGACACGTAATTCAGCAGAACCAAAATTAATTGTGGAAATAGCAAACTTAAGTGGAAGCAGTTACTTACCCAACCAAATGAAATTCAAACTGTAACGAGATACCACACTTGATATTTACAACTCAGTTGTAAAT
>NW_010389045.1:21790-31452 GCF_000710305.1 Buceros rhinoceros silvestris | reverse complement strand
TAATTTATGAAACCTTTTTAGAAGTTTTGTGACTTCTTTAACCAAATGATGTCTTTATCATTTGGCATAAATTCTGTTTTGATGTGTTTTCCTGCAGCAGCAAGATCAACATGTCACACTTTGTTTATCTTGTTACTCAGCATTGCTGGTGTCAACTCAGCACTGTAGGCTCAGACTTGTACACAATCTGTGAGTGTTATTTTGGACCACTGTTGTAAGAAGTTTACACCATTTTTTCTCATTATCACACATCCAAAAGACTTCAGAGGACTGTCCGGTTCATTATGGAAAAACAATCTAGTAAGTTTTTATCTTATATTTCGCCTCAATGACCCCAGCATGCCCTACGACCCCAGCATGCCCTAATGTCCCAATTCTGCAAAGGAACATGCTGTGCATTCCCAGTATCCATCTTTTTTTTTTTAAGCAAAGCTTTCCAATCTAGAAGAGACTATTGGAATCAATTTTTCCACAATCCCAGTTTTGCTGAAGTAATGCCTCAGTGGAGAAGCTCTTAACTAGTTCAGTTTGCTGACTTTACCCCTTCTCAGACTGCCTTCTTTCACCATACATTTCAAAAACCTAACATTTAAGGAATGAAAAAAAGGCAAAAAATCTATCAATCAGCTGAGGAACACCAATCAAACTGACTAATACATGGAGTGTCCATGCCCAAAAACAACCAGTTTGTGATTCCCATGTCAATCACCGTCAAGAAACAAACAGCCACATATGAATCAATGGGGTAAGGGCTAGAATAAACAGGGTAGATCAGCCACTTCTGACAGCATGCAGACACTGGTGGCCTCATTAGGGCAGTACAATCTAGCCTGAGAACCGGGTGGCAGCCTAGGCTCAGTGGTGTGCCTTCTGCAGCACACTGTTTTCCTGATGCCCAAGCAGAAGCAGTGCTAAGTGGAGGGTTCCTCAGAGCAGCTCCTGAGCTAGCATGTCAGACACTTTCATCTTTCTCCAGATCTGAGGAGTACGAAACTTTGCACAACGAAGCTGCCTCCTTCAGAAAGCAGTTCCCTTTTCCCCGTGACAAAACTATCAAAAAATTCCCACCTTCCCACAAACAGCTCCAGTAAATTTATTTTCTCACTAGAAGATGGCTTTGCTATTCTCCAAAACAAAACAAAAGAAAAAAAAGTGACAGTCAAAATTACTAAACTTGCGAAACAGAGAAATTTCTAAGCCATTCCCTTGTGTGACTTGCATTCTTTTCACATTGATCAGCTTGTACCAGTAATGCACAAAGTTACAGGTAACGCAGCATGCTCAAGCCCAGGGGCAAAGACAAAGTTTTATGTCCTAAGAAGTAGTTGTCCCCATCACATACAGAAAGGCAGGCCCAGGTACTATGATGAGGTCTTGGTTTGCCAGAGGAACAGAGCCTATTGAGAACAAAATTTTACAAAACTGGACCCAGACTGGTTCTTCTAACATATTTCTTGCAAGAGTTGGTGTCCAAAGATTTCCGGTTTTTGTTTTAACAAAATGGTTTTCACCTTATTTCCATTAGTTGGTTACGCCCTCCTACTGTTCTGGTAGGCACTGTTCCTTCCCTTGTTCTCAGTAATTCTTGAAATTCTGAAAAACTGAATCAGTTTGTATGTTAACAAAAGTCGTGTTTCCTAACAGCTCGTAATTTGAATAAGTACTATTTAATGAACTAATGCCTGGAATAATGAAGTATTATGATTTTAAGACTTCCCTAACTCATTCCCTTCACCAACCAGTTTGACAACTTGAGGGCTTGGGAACCCTGTGAAAACACCATCGGTCAAAAAAACCTCAAACAGCTCAGCTGACCTGCAGCTGATCCACAATTGCAGTCGTTCACAAATACACAAATATTTGTAAACAAGAACACAGCCTGGGCTGTGACAGGCAATAAGCGATTCTGTGATTCTGGGGAGAAAAACGTTCCATGCCTTTCTGGAGATCAATTCATTAAAACAGATGTACACTAAGGTGTTAAAGAAAGTGAAATTAAGTACAAATTGTAATAAGACAAAAACTACATGGAAGCCTAGAAGAGAAAGTCAAGGAAAACTAGAGGTGAAATAACTGTCTTAAAACCAGATTGTGTTTGCTGTTTAGCTAAAGAAATATTAATTCAGTTAATCAGAACCACAACAAAACATTACAGCCGACAGCCAAAACACTCTTTGATTTGAATGGGAAAGTTTGGTGCTTCTGGAATGAAGAACAACCAGAGATAAACAGGAAGACAGGATAAAAGGTTCATACTGAAATCACAGCCCCCTATTATATTTTCCAAGTTGTACACTACGTGTTTCGATGTTAAGTAGCTACTTGGGGATAAAACAAACTTCTTTAAATCAGTTGTACAACCAGAGTATCTGCTGTGACATTCCTTGCATTAATTTGTCTAACAAAGAAGTATGTTTGTAAACTGTAAACTGCGTATGTATTTACATTTTTAAGTGAATATGAACATCAGTAAAAGAAAAAAAGGCTGAAGTTAAACAGTGCTAAGCATAACTTTTCTTATACATGATGGTTTCTTGTTATATTCACATTGGCTACTGCTCCAAATTTTACTCAAATTTGGAAAAAAAAAAGTAATTCTCCCAGCACTAATAGCTACTAAATTGCACTATGATTTACAGTACAGCAGAACGGAGGACAGTAACTGTCATTTTGGGCAGTCATACAAAAACATAAAGACAGATCTTGGAATTATAATTATATACTGCCGTACAATTACTTTTCTATAAAGAAAACAGTCTTAGGAAGGCACATAAGAACAATTATTAAGAAGATATTTCAATAAATCATAGAACAAAGGCTCCCACATAATTCAACTGGAATCAAAATCCATGCAGTTTGGACACATCATTCCCCCAAAATTCTTTAAAATATCTCAGTGTGCAAATGAATTGTTTTCCTATTTTGCTTAAGGTTGACAAACACCAGATCTGTTACAGTAACTGTCAAGAAGTAATGTTGATGCCACTGCAGCAATCACAGTAGATCACAGGATGCAAGTAGGCTGAAGCTACAATGTCAATGAGATGGAGTTGCAACCTTCTTACCCCTATGAACAGTTCATTTGAGCAATTCAACACATTCACTGAAAGAACAATAGAAGAATTTTAAAAGATAATCTTTTATACTAAAAGGGCTATGCTGTATTTTATGACTTTTAAAAAGCGTACCACCAAGTACACATGATGACAAATAGCCTGTCTTACTTAACATACTGAATGAGCTTTTAAATTGTAATCAAGTTGCTCAAAATAAAAACATTACCCTGTTTCACTGCAAGAGTTTTAGCAGGTTTGAAAAAGGCACTAATAAATAGATGAAATTAACATAATTCAGTCATACCTTTAGCGACAGCTTCTTTATACTTTTCTTTGGCATAATTTACTTCTTTTATTAGTTGTCTGTAGCTAGATTTTAGTTTCTCTAGTTCTGTCTTTGTGACCTTTAAGAAAAGAGAAATATAATACGTATTAAAAATACTTAACATATAAAAAAATCTCATAGCATTGGTCAAAGAGAATTAACAGGATTTATTTTCCAAAACAAGGATGTTACCGCTTTCCACTGGCTTGAGATAATCTGAATAGGATATTACGCGGTGTAATAAAATCAAAATCAATAAATGTATGGAATGAAATAAAGATGCCTGAAACAGAAATCCCCATCCACATTAGGGTAATGAAAAATACATTTACACTTCAGTTATAAGGAGAGAAAAAAAAAAGCACAAAAAGATGCTCAATAAATCATACTAGATGAAAAAGTTCTATGCATAGGAAGGAAAACCTTTAGCATCTAAAAAAAAAAAGCAAGATAGACGAATTTTTAGACATCACATTTCATATAAATGGCTACTGTGCAGAAACAATTCTATCTGTTGTAAGATTTAAATCCCTAAAAAGGAATAGAAACCAACCAACCAAAAAAAACCCCTGCCAAAACACCAAAAAAATTAAAAAAAAAACCAACAACAACACAGAAAAAAACCCAAAACACAAAAATAAAAAAAAAAACCCTACCAAACTACAGTGGAACACAGCACTGGAGAATCTTTTTTCAGTGGAAGCACCTCCACGGAACATGGTACTTTTGATTAAAAAGTTAAAATAAAGTTGTCTCTTCTAACCCCAAATTTCAGTCACAAAATTACTTCACTGCTCAGAAATAGTCATAAATCATCAAATTGCAAACAGAAGCTAGTAAGAGAACAGCCACTACAACACCAAAATGGTGGCAGGTGGCATATATAGTAAAGAAAAGTAAAAATTCTTAGAAAGAGAAAAATACACTCACAATGGGAAATCATGGAAAAGGAGTTTAATCTAATGGAAATGCTCCTCTCAAATGAATGTGCAGAAATGGAAGTCTGTTCTAGAAAAAAACTGTTTCTCTTGCAGCTGGCATGAAGAAGGCTGGAGTTCACAATTCTCCCCTTTTACATGAGGGAAGACCCAGTTACCACTATCTTCATCCTCAAAAACAACATCTGGAAACTTAACGGAATTCCTCAAAGAGTCAACAAGGTGCTATCTACAGTTTCTGTTTTGGGCCAATTGTGCAAAGATTTATTTTAAAGGCAGGAACTTTTCTCCACATCAATCCCATATTCTCATCTCTTATTTCTAAACACTGTAAATTATACTCACAACTGCTGTTATTACAGATTATTAGAGGTGATAAAGGAAAAAACAACTTTATGGCAAAATTTTATTACAAAGACACTGTGAGAAACAGAGAAAAGGATTAAATTACTAAGCGGCGAACACAATTAAGAAATAAATAACAAGGAACTACTTCTCTTACAGAAAATAAAAAGTAGGCCACTAGTATTAAGAAAGCTTTGTAATAATTGCAAAATATATTTTACTTATTCTTAGACTGAGTTCTTCCAACAGACAAACGCAAAGCCAAGAGCATCTCTGTGCCCAAATAACACTTAAGGAACTAAGATGGTCAAGGATTATATTAAACTCAGTTTTTACATCAAAAAGTCTTGCGCACCTAATTAGCATGGTAATCTGATTTTTTTCCTCAATTTTTTCTCAAAAATCCATTATCTGAATGGGAATTGGAAAAAAACTACCAGTATTACTACATTTGTGTTAAAAGACATGGTACTTCACTGTTCTTAAGAATTTTATCAAAGATTCCTCACCATAGAGATGTCTAGAATAAGAAAGGATGACACATACGCATTTCACCTAAAGGAAAACCCACTTTTTTGCTAGAGTATCCTAAGGTTATGAACTGCACAGACACTGATCTTCACAAGGTTCAGATAATGTCCTGAGAAATAGTAAGTATTTTGCTTCTGTGTGTAACAAAAGCAGAAACGATACTACAGAACATGAGAAGTACTTTGAATTTCTGGGAACCATGCTGTAAGTACTCTAGTCACACAAAATCTTTGAACAAACAATGTCAGCTAACAATGAAAGAACATATCGTATCTAACCAGAATGCTATTCAAATGCTTCTTACAAAAATCAGGAAGGGGAAGGGAAAGGGGAAAAAAAAAAAAAAACAACAAAAAAACCCCCCAAACCAAACAACAATGCAAGCTTATTCATCAGGATGCAAAATATTTTCATGGTCATGCAGCCCATAATTTTCAAATCAATACAGTTTGTAACTGATCATTTGGGGAGTGCTCAATGCGCGTTGTATATTTTCAAAAAGCCCTTATTTTATAGAACAGTTTTACAAGATATTTTATTGGCATTAAACTTACTAGTAGGAAAAAAAAATGTTTTGCACGGTGTATTTTAAAAGTATAACTGAAAGTCCAGCAGTGTTGTTTCATCTAGCCTTTCTTTCTTGTGTGTCTGTCTTTCTTCTTCCATTTCTCCAATTCTTTATATATTTAGCATCTAGTATTTCTAACATGTACTATCAGTTTTTCCTCTTCTTCCATCCTGACTATTTTCAGATACACCAATCCGTAAGTGGCTGTGAGTGATTATTTGGCTTGGCAAATTTATCATGTAAGACAGTCTACTGACCATGCATCAGAAAAGATGCACTCCTCATAGTCAATACCTGGGGAAGATGCCAGGATCCTAGTATATTATGGAAGCAGTCATATTGGAAGCCAACATATTTAACTTACTATGTTTAGTAACTAGTTTAAAGTTGTTTTCATAACTGGCCCAAGAATCTTTTTACTCATCAGTCATTTGTATTGTACTACTCAGTTGTTAAATTTTAATTACACTACTCCAAACCTCAAATCCTGTGCTGTAAGAAAGAAGAAACAGTGTTTTTCCTTCTCTCAGTAGACCTTTCAGACTACCAGTCTGATTTTTGACATTTGCAGTTAATCTTTCCCCAGCACATCTGAACGAAACCCTGATTTCTGTCAGCTTTACCGATGAGACACAGTGCTTTCAACATAAGCAGGACAACTAACATGTAACAGAAAAAGGCCCTGAAATGCTCCATCTGCAGCCTTAATGTTTGGTTTGCACTCAATTCATATTTTAGGGTAAGGGCCAGAATCTTGTGCCCACCCAAAACAGTCTGGACTTTCAAGAGCATTCACTAACAAAAATTTTCTGTGCCCTAGTCCCAGGGATGCTAGAGTAGAATAAGAACAGGAAGAGAGATAGAATAGAGAAGTGTCACACAGAATAATAATCCTATAGTGGAACAAGAGCACTTCCAGTTCTACCTGTCCATAAAAATTCATATAGAAGAAAGTCTTCTATGTCTGCTTTGTCAGATGGGGAGAGAAAATGTAGAGAAAATACCTAAAATTAAAACTAATCATTCTACACATCACAAACCTCTGCTTTTACCATAGCACAAATAAAAACAGAGGAACTAAAATAATCCACTCTCAGTATATTACTTTTTAAAGATAAAAAACTAAAATTAATTTATAAAGCACAGTTGAATAAAATACCTTGTACATCTCTGCTTCAATTTGTTGATGAACACCTACATAACTCTTCTTAACTTGCTGCTTATCTTTGATCATCATTGTAAGCCTATGCAATGGCCCAGAATTAAGATCCTCTGCATGTGTCTTCATTATTTTGCTCAGCTGTTCTGTTTGCTGTACCACAAGCAACCAAGACTATAAAAAAAGTCAGAACAGAAAAGCACTTATTGTATACAAATAACGATGAACATGACCTGTGGGAAAAGATGCCTTACTGTTTAAATTGATTCAGTAAAAAAGTAATTTTAACTTACCCAAATGCACTAGAGATCTTCTAAAATAAAGTTCTTTTTACTGTATCAAAATCACATCTTGAACTTACTCATAAAATCATAAAAAAGCACCAAAGACAAAAATACAATACGGTATTTTCACCCTTCAGCACTGTCCTAGTATTTTTGAACATCAATGAAAGCTTTACAGCCTTTTTTGGAACACACACCCGACACCCTTGACAAGCATGTTCCCGCATCCTTTGTTCTCCTCCTTCCCGGCCACAGTTATTTTGCTCAAGCTGACTTCTCTGCCCTTGTCTAAATACCTCACGGCAGTATGCATTTGAGTGGTGTCACTGTTTAAGTTGATACCATTTGTCAGCTGCTTCGCGTAATTGACAGCATGAGAGTCAGGCCACCACTTTCAAAGCATAACGTGCTAACAAGTTAAGAGACACAAGCAGCTACTCGTCTGTCATAGTAACCCAACATCTCTCTGTATCTTTACTTTAATAGCTTCCTTTGCCATTCTGTCAGCCGGTTTTTAGAATAGCTTAATGTATTGTTTATGGCTTTGAATTTTTACTAAGAACTATAAGGGGAACAGAGGGACTTCCAAGGCACAACAGATACAAACACAAAATTGAAGTTCAGTCCAAATAAAAGCATTTGGAACCCTAAAGATCCCTGTAACACTTTGTTGATGGAAACAGTACTGGATTCCTTAAGCTCCCTGACTGCTATGCTGTAGCTAAAATTTCAGAATGGCTACATGCTACACAATTATCAGACTTGGAAGGCAGCTAGCATGCTAGTTTTACTAGCATTTGTCTTACTCTTAATAAATACAGAAATCCACCTTAGGTCATCAAAACTTAGAAAAGTAACTTGTTTGGTAGCTTTGGGTTTTCCTTACATCTCATATATAGACATACACACATAATATTTCCACCTCTACATGACAATGCTGCAACGCAAACTGGATTCTACAGAGGGAAACAAAAGACAGTTAATTCCTGTATAAACTATCTTTAACATTTCCTTTAACTCATAAACATCCCCCAGACTGGCACAATGCTATCTCAGACTGCTTGAAGTGTGGTGCTCTAAGAGGTCACAGGCAGAATCTTCCCAGCTATGGCTGAAAACTGTTTCACCTCTCCATTACAGAACACTTTCCAAATGACATCAGAAGCCATATTGCAAAGCTGCACAGAATAAAATCATCATTAAACACCCGTCTGGAAGGAGTGGGTCTTGTAGTTACAAAAGAGTTCATAAGAGCACTCTCAGAAGCAAAAATGTAGTCAGAGTTCTCCATTTTCTTTAAGGCTGATATATTACTCATGAGACAAGTACTGTTTCAATCAACCCTGAAAATCACAACAAAAGCATTTTTCAAGAAAGATTCAGCTTACAATTCACCAAAAGAACCTGAATAAGTCAGAAATAAAGCAAAAACTTCCCTTTCCATTAAAAAAAAAAACCTGCATTATTTCCTTTTCTTTACATCCTTTTTTCCATATTGAGAAAACATCAGTTAAACAGTATTTTTTGTGCTATTATATTTTATTATTTTAAAATAAGAAAAGCTAAAGTGAAAACCTATACTTGAGGAAAGGCTTCAAAATTTTAGATTCAAATGGGACAGAATAGCAGCTGGCTGGTGATAACAGAAAAGGCAAAGAATTTTCTTTCATTGAAAATAACCACGATCCATCAAAAGCAGTAAAATATAATACTGTTTGTTTTCACAGTATCTTTTAGACATATACACATA
Source organism: Buceros rhinoceros silvestris (assembly GCF_000710305.1). Taxonomy (NCBI): domain Eukaryota; kingdom Metazoa; phylum Chordata; class Aves; order Bucerotiformes; family Bucerotidae; genus Buceros; species Buceros rhinoceros. Next base: position 22,496 of record NW_010389045.1, on the reverse strand, counting down.
CAAAAGACTTGTTTGGAAGCACTTAAATATACTGTGTTTCTAGCATTAGTGATTTCTGCCACTATGACTTTCAGCAAGATTGCTGCCTCTCTATGAAAAAAACATGGAACAGGTTTTTCCAAACACCATTTCTCTCAAAGTGCTCACTCTTTCTGCACACTTTGAAGAAAAAAAAAAGAAGGAAAAAAAGAAGATTAGACAGCTTGGTATTTGGTTTTGATGACACAAAATACTAAAGATTTCATATACAGATATTTTAAATCTTAGGAGATGTAAGATACTAGTCTTATGTCCCACAATATTTGGGTCATACTTCAATTCTGTAGAATGTCTGGAAGACAGAAAAAGTATCATAAAATAGTAAAGTAAATTAAAATGGGGTGAGTAAAATAATCAGTAATTCAGACATTTTAACTACCAAAAGCAATAAGACAACTTCAAAATCCAAGGTGACAGTGAAACTTCAAGGCAAGCCCATACAAAAAATCTGCAGCAGCATATGAATATTTTTGCTGTTATATAGAGATCAGGAATGCGGCTTCAGTGAAAAATAGCACCTCCTAAGGAGAATTAAAAAAAAAAAAAGAAAAAAGGAACAAAAATAATCCTGAAATAATAATTTGAGTACCTATGTCCAAAACAAGATTTCAAATTGTGACACACATGCCTGTCTTCAACCCCAAAAGAACATGTCTTAAGTTAGATT
>NW_010389045.1:8741-21602 GCF_000710305.1 Buceros rhinoceros silvestris | reverse complement strand
AATGCCCATGTCACTGAATAAAACATCCTAGACTGAGCTAGCTATATGAGGGTTAAGGGTTGCTTATAACTTATAATGTTAAGTATCCTGATGCCAATGCCCCTTTACTGTTCTAGACCTAATCTGCTGTTTCATAGCCTGAAGGAATTGCAGGACAGTTTCGCTACCACATAAGAGCAACTACAGTAGGGCTGCAATAGCAAGAATTATTAGTTACATCACCAATAATTCTATACAAAACTTTGGGATCCAGCAGTAGAAAGCTTGAGGAAAATACTTCTCCCCACCTTAGGCTAATGACAATGCTTTAATGTGTATTTACTGAAACATCACAACTTAAATAGTGTCCTAGTTTGAGTTAGAACAGAGCTAATTCTGTTCAGTGACGTTACTTTTCAGCTCAGTCTCTTCTACATGACAGCACTTTCTGAAGTTAACAACATATTTTTGCAGTGTCTCCTAGAAGTGACAGCACTTGATGTTCACCGTTACTACCAGGGGCTGCTGTGCAGAAAGGCTCTTGCTGATACTCACTCCTGTGCTGACCGAGGTCACTGCTAAATCCTGTTTGTCACAGTGGGGGTGCAGTCAGTGACAGACCACACCCGTGGGGAGGAGCAGATGGGACAGGTGACCCTACATTCCATATATGTTATATTTGGTATGGAGCTGAGCAAGGAGCACTCTGTCCGTTCTGCCTTTGATCCCAACCTGTGCTTTCCTGAATCCAGTTCCAGAATTCAGCTCCTGAATTTGGTTCCACCAGCCACCGAGTCCAGTCTGGGACTTCCCCAGTGCCTGCCCGCAGCCTCAGTGGTCTTGATGACCACCATCAAGAGGCTTGGGTTCACCGTTGGTATTGTCTATATTTATGTATATATCACTTTACTGTTATTATTCTCATTAAAGCAGTTTTAGTTTTCTTTTCCAATTCATAATTTTCTCACCCTTATTCCCTTTCTCTTCCCCTTAGGGAAGGGAGGGGATTTGCCTAGAGGCCGGCCCAGCCCTAAACCTTGACAAATATCAAAATCGCTAACAAGCTGTGTATAAGAAACATAACTGGCTGAAAAGCATTTCAAATACCCCACCAAAACACCCAGATGAAAATAAAAGGTAGTGTGTCAATTCACCAGACTTACTGAAGAATTATTGTGAGAGAGGGAAGCAGCAACAGAATTTGTTATAGATAAACACTGCGCAGTGTTACTTTTTGGGGCAGCTGAGGCAGCACAGCTTTCGAGTCACACACACCACCACTTTAACCCAGTATAAAGACTGCTGCACGAGGGGCAATCACGTTCCTAATGCTATGCCATAGCTAGTATTCAAACAGCCACTCCATAAACCCACCACATAAAAACTGCTTTGTCTAAAATTTAACTTGACCCAAAAAGGGTGTTTTTGCGCAGAAGAGATCAGGATTCATGCCAGACTGAAGGGACTGTGTAACCACTGCTACAGCACAAGGGCCGAGAATTGAATAAACCATTAAAACAGTTTTCTCTAGTCAGGAAGGAATCAGAGTCAGGAGTGAAGCTTACAAACAGGTTAAATAGGAAATTTTCCTTCATCAGTACCTTTACGGGACTTGCTCTAAATCTGAAAACTAATAATTTGGGGGAAGGACAGCCTTATCTTTATAAAAAGACAACGGTTACTTTAATTTAGGTACAAAATAACATCACAATTACAAGAAACATCCTGAATTAATGTTTTGCTTTTACAACACACGCTGCAGTGTGAATAACAGCTGGAATACTAGGCTTTGCCTCAGTTTCCTGGCATTTTTCTATTTCTGTCACAAATTCTATATAACATAAACAATGATTCCCATTTAACTGCCTTAAAAGAAAAGCTTACTATAGCATACTCTATTTTCAAAACACTAAACAAAGTAGCAGACTCAACCTAGGAACCTAAAATACTGGATTTCAGAATTCAGTATTGATTCTAGCTTAATTACTATTTTCAAAGCAAGACTGGAACTTAACTATGACATATTCCTCTGAGGAACTAAAAGAGCCCATTTAAAATACTTTGGCAACAGTAACTCCCAGGAAGCTGAATGAACAGGAATCCAACTCAAATGAAAACAAACAAAAACAGCACTGTTATTTCCAAGGATATTCCAAATTCAAGATACTTCAATCTTACCTTGGACACATTGCTGATATAATCCAGCTGGCAAGTGCTCTCTTTATCTACTTGATTACAAAGATTCTGTAAAGTGGAGGCATACTCCTTGTCACTTTTTACTCGCATTACCATAAATTTCTTCACTGTTTCCAGCAGTCGTAGTTCCCAGTCTTGCAGTTTTAATAAAGCATCATGAGAATACTTCAGGTCACTTCCAAACCCCATTTTTAAGGCACTATATACCGCACAGGGGAAAATGCAGGATCCTCACCACATCTGAAAGCAGAGAGGGAGACATGGCTCAAAAGAAAAACTTTTAGTGTGTCAAAGAGCAACTATTGATGTCTAAATCCTGAAATAACTTTTCTGTAAGATTAACCACATATATACAACTCCTCAAAATAAAGCAAAAGGCTGGCCAGAGCACTGTTTCGAACATCCATCTATGACCAGAAGAGACCTCAGGCCCAGAACTGTCCAACAGTTTCCATCTGCAAAATATACCTCCTTAACTTAAAGTGTAATTATGAGGAAACACATAAAAGCATATAAGACAGATACTAAAGAAAAAATCACATATTTAATCAAATTAATTATACTTATTTTATCAAATAAGTATAGCTGACAGTATCTCCAGACAAGAACTGCCAACTACACTGTTTCACTTCTGGTGCCAGAAGCATTTGTTTGTGGTGTTGACTGTCAAAAAAACACAGAAAAATCCAAATAAAACATCAGCTGTCAGGTACTGCACTTGTGGGAAATGATAACTAGTTAGAAGCTAGTTTGCTCCTAAACATTGTGTTAGCAAGCCATTGAATTTCCAGATTCACCTACCAAAATTCAAAAAATATTCCATACCAGGTTACCCATGCAACCTTTCACTGCCACCCTGGGACTCACAGCAAGGCAGAATCCTTAAGTTTACAAGATTTTCCCCTAAGGCAGCCTACTCTTACTGTACCAGATGGATACCACTTTATAAACAGATAAGAAATCCTGCCTTATGATATCCTGTAACACAACTGCAGGTCAAAGACACCTGCTTGAGCTAGCCCTGAAATACCTGTATCTGAATCTGATGCAGTCACATCATGGAAGACCTGAACCCACACAGATGAGTAATTTCCACAGACTTGCATTGGTTTTGTAATGCGGACTGAATCCTCTTTACCATCTACGCACCAAAAACCTCTTCCTATACTAATCACCTTCAAAGTAGATAAGACAAACATATATAACCTGCAACTATAGCTCTGGACCGCAGTGAGCCAGTTTGTGTACTGCTTATTCACTAATTCCTGCAGTTCGGCCAAGTCTTAGCTCTCTTGAACACAGAAATATCATTTTCTTCACAGGTTTTAAATTGTCACTTAAATTAGCAGAGTGTTTTGCAAACATTAACAGATTTATCTTCCTAACAGCCAAGAGGCGAAGCAGGACTAACAATCTTAATTTTACACTGAGAAATAATGACAACACAGTATCTGCTAATCTGGTACGTACAAGGCTTAAAGACAGACTTTTCAGAGTCTCTAGCATTCTGAGCACATTAAGTATCAAAAAAAAAAAAAACAAAAAAGTTACTGGCTTCAGTTACCACACAAAATTTCAGAATATTTTTGCAAATCAGAACCTAGAGCAATCTCCCTGAGCAGCCTGACTCCCAGGACCATTCCTTCCTCCCTGCAGTTCCCTGCCTTCATTATCTATTCCAGTAAGTTATGGAAACAAACCTCAGCCACATGTTTATTCTCAGAACATAAACCATGCTACATAATGAAAGAAACAAAGACCCTATAAAGAAAATAAGAATAGTGCTATGTTACTACGCATCTGTACAATACAGACAAGTCAAGGTTGTATGCATAACCTTAAATCTACTGAAAGCTTTCATATGCTCTTCAATTTGAAGCTGTGTATTTTAGCCAGAATTCTTGTTCACGGCTAGGAGCTCAGTCATAAAGAACAACAGTAAGTAATTCATACTGGCTGTGTTTATAAAGGGTTGACTATGTCATTATTAGTTGTACTAATGACAACATTTTCACAGTTAAAATTTAAAAATAGTCTTGCAAAACTCCTAATATTTTAGTAAGACGAGAGAAATAACTCTTAAAGCACCTACTTACTAACGTGACTGGAGATGCATTTGTGGTTTTTTGACGTGTTTTAGACCTATACCCACTTTTGTGACTAAGATTATTTTCCTTCTAGCACATTTTAGCACACTACCTAAATATCATAGCACATTAGCTATAAGAAAAGATACTAACTTTCTCTTTTTATATTTCAGATCCTGAAGAGATGGGAACTGAATCTCAGGATGGAGTCTGGCCTTATGTCATGGGTGAAGTGCTGGCTTGCTTGCTTTTACTCTAATCTGTCTTTTAGTGAGAGGCAGGAAGACAAGAGAGGGAGGAAATATCTTCACTGCATGCTATTTCAGTCTCTTTCTACTGACTCACTGTGGCCATAAGATTAGGAAAATCGAAAGAACAGAAGATCCAGGAACATCTCACTCCAGTCGCCCTTTACTAAGTAGTTATTAGCTTTTTTTCCAGTTACACTATTAGATGCCCGGGTATGTAGACAAAAATTGTACACACACTGGACTCTAGTCTTCCATTTAAATTATTCCATCAGCCATGATAGAAGCAGCATAGCAAAAACTTATTTTCAAAAATTAATTACTGTGGAACCAATAGGAGATATGGGGCATTTGAGACACAAACATACTTTCTACTCCAATGTTGAACAGATGAAAATATAGCATGGATGATATCCTAGGAAAAAAAATCATTCGCAAAAAAACATGGGAGAATATTTCATCTTAAAGAAAAAAAAACAGAGATGGCATCACGTTTTAAAGTAGCTAGATGGAGAACTGAAGACAACAAACACATGATATGCTGAATTCATACATAAACAAAATCGTCGGAAATTGCTTACTCTTACTGCGAAAAGATCTTTCCTACTTCTGGCAGATACCCATACAGTTTTTCTCTTTTTCCACACATGAATAATGCTTGAAAAATTTGACATGCCAGTGAAGTCTCAAACTGAACTCTAGCATGTTTTACAAAAGTAATAAAATTCCAGTGGCATCAAATAGGACAAAGATGTTTCAGCTAGTTTATCTTCTTTATTTTTAAATATTTTCTATATATATATATATGCGCTACTATGAAAATTCCTGGATATGCAAATTAGCCAATCAATATTTGGTAAGCTTTAGCAGTTAAACTGTGTCTCAGAGCCAATTCCAAGCAAGTAAGACATACTTTCTTTTTAGAGTCACTCTCAAAATAACAAACTGATTACTGACAGGAAGGAAACACTCAATGTACATTTAATAATATACTATGAAAGAGCAACCAGACCTTGAATAGTTCTAAATTTAAGCAGTTACTGAAGATGGTTTGTGACTTGCCTCAACAACCACCACTACAGCAGTGCAGTCAGATTCCAAATGAAACAATGTTAAATTTTGTCAGTACGACAGAGAGAAACTTCAATGACAATCACATAACTCTTCGATACTGTAACATCCCCCTCAGCAAATAAAGCCAATATTCCAGCAACAGTGGTTATCCTGGATTCCAGCAACAGCTCCGAAGAAAGTAGGTTTTGTAGCCAATCTACATTTAATTTAAAGATTGCAGTCTGTTCCTGACACATGAAAGTGGTCATACCATGTCACATGAACAGTCCTGTGGGTCTAAGGACGACCAAAATCAAGTAAGCAGGGAAGAACAGAACACGTATATAGCAATACTTCCCCAGGATGCTCCCCTATCCTTATAACAACTGCCTCAGTTCCTGATCCCCAGGCATCAGTTCAAACTTGTGGTTTCATAGTATCAGTGACAAGGTAGGCAACAGATAAATCACAAGCTGAAAATATGCCTGGCCCCCAGTTAAATTCAGAAGAGGGAAGTGCACAACTGGACCCTCCAGAAGGAGGAACACGGAATGGGCACAGTATGCAGACAGCATCACACTCACTCGTGATCTGCTGTCAGATCAAGACATGCATTGGCTACCAATCACTTGGTATAGCTTATGTTTTGTAGACTCTTTCCAGAAACATTTAGAATACTGCAAATTCAGAAAAGGAAAAGGGCTTGGATTCAGGAAACGAATCCTCGAATTCCAGGCTTCTGCACTGACTTTAAAGCAATTTTGTAACAGCTGATCAATTTCTGACCATCTCAGCTTCTGAATGCGAGGCTTATAGTAGTTGTAATCCATCAAAACAATGGAATAAATTATTTTTAGCTCCATTCACACCTTAAAAATAAGCTACAGTGTTAAAACAATTGAAATTTCTACTAGTGTAGGATCTACTCCTGGAATGTATAAGGCCATAAAATATACATGCTTTACCGACCATTTGTTTACACTAACCCTATATTTAGACTCTTATCTACATATTAACTAAATAAGCATTCGATGCAAAATGCATGGAACATCAACTATCTGCATTAATGATTCCACAGAGCTATTGCCATCTATAAACATCCGAAGTGGTAATCTAAAGATAGCCTGATTGTTTTAAAACTGGTCTGAAATAGGCCACTCAAGGTAATATAGGAGCTTATCTTTAGGAAGGCTTTTCTGCAAAACACAGCTCACATACCTTAAAAAATTTTCCTCAAGAATGATCCGTGGTACACTCCTCTTTATGTCAGCAGCTAGCACTTCTGATTTTCACTTTCTGAAATATACTTTTATTTCTTGGGAACTCTGTGAAAGAAAAACACACCATTCTTTTTAAATTTTTTAGAATTTTACAACACATTGCAAAACTTAAACTTACATAAACTGCTTTGCATCTTCAGATTATTATCAGAAGACAGATTTTTTTTTAAAAAGAGGCAGAGTTCAAGAAAACCAAAAAGCATGGATCTGAAACGACTGCAGGTAGTAGCATGCTATCATTTCATACACACAGTTCTGAGAGAAAAAATATTTTTTTCTCTTCACACATAAACGAAGTTGGTTTTAAGGTCTTGGAATTTCTTATGACACAGTGTACTGTAGCCAGAAAATTAGATTATTTTATTTATTTATTTATGAACTTCACCACTGATAAAACAAAATGGAATTTGATTAATAAGGAAAACAAAAGCATGGAAGACCAAAATTCATTATATGAAAGACAAACTTAAGAGCAGTATTTTCACTGAATTCTAAGAAAACAAGCAGCAACAAGGGAAGGGACCAATCAAGACACAGAAATCTCTTCTATGTCTCTAATTGCTCAATATCTAGAAATTTAAGAGGTCAAAAAATTAAGACTACAGCACTACAATTCTAACCTGTAATTCTGGACTGCAATCTAGGTGAAGCACACTGCAACAGAAGGCTGGATCTTTGAGGTTTTATATTAAGAAAAATTTATCTAAAATAAGAAGAAACAGGTTTTGCATATTGCTTACAAGTGGAAGGTATACTGTACAAGCTACATCTGGGCCAATGCTAAGTGTTCACTCACAATCTCATACCAGAATGTCTCACCTGAAGTTAAATCTTTACATGAAACATTCAACATTAGTGAAGCAATGTCACTGCAATAAAAGACACATTAAGCAAAACTGAAAGACAGGCAGTGTGTGTAAGAGTAAAGAAAAGAGAACTATATTCAAGATCTCCATTATTTAAAACAAAGCACTAATCATGGACATGTTTATAAAATCTTATGAAGGGATAGTTTTACTTCATATTCGAGCAGACGTTAGTTAGTTTTCCTTTCTGGTTGTATAGTGACATTCTAGAAACAAAGTGCTGCCTAATATAAATACAAAACTTCCATTCTGCATGACCAAAAATAGAAAAGACTGTAAGTGATGCTTACATTCAGTCACGGCAAAGACATAGCAGCTATGCAAGCAGATATGAAAGAAGAAAAAAAAAAGAAGGCTAGAAAGATTACAAAACCCACCACATTTTTAATAGCAGATAAAAAAATAATTGATACAAAGCCCAAAAGTCTTCACCAGCAAAAAATTACAAGCCAGAGCAAAATATTATAGTAAATTCGGCCCCCAGCTATGCAAGCAGATATGAAAGAAGAAAAAAAAAAAGAAGGCTAGAAAGATTACAAAACCCACCACATTTTTAATAGCAGATAAAAAAATAATTGATACAAAGCCCAAAAGTCTTCACCAGCAAAAAATTACAAGCCAGAGCAAAATATTATAGTAAATTTGGCCCCTGTCCTCCCATCATAAAAACAAACCACTTGGAAACACCAGAATATCACTGCACAGAAACACTATTTTTAACCCCTTTCATGGTTCAAATGAGACTCATGAACGTAAAACACTTGCTACCACCAGCATCTGGGCACATTCAGATTTCATGTAAACATTAAATAACTCACGATGGCACAATGAACCCCTTCTGAAAATTCCATTATTAAATGAACCAAAAGATTGGAGCCACTTAAACACAAATTGTGTCCCTCCCATCACAAAAACAAACCACTTGGAAACACCAGAATATCACTGCACAGAAACACTATTTTTAACCCCTTTCATGGTTCAAATGAGACTCATGAACGTAAAACACTTGCTACCACCAGCATCTGGGCACATTCAGATTTCATGTAAACATTAAAGAACTCACGATGGCACAATGAACCCCTTCTGAAAATTCCATTTATTAAATGAAACAAAAGATTGGAGCCACTTAAACATAAATTGTGTCTTCTGCTTTCTGCACACAGACAAAAAGCACACCTTTGGTTTTTCAAAGAACTACTCTATCACATATGTTAGAATGGAAAACTTTGTTTGTCAATTTAAAAATCAAACGCAAATCCAACTTTTTTTCAAAATTCCAATTACTACTGACTTTTTATCTATGTGCATATTTTCATCTGCATACAGGACATTAATAAAATTTAAAACCGGTAATACAAGTCCAACACTGATCTAATTGATAGGTGTACACTAGCTAGTACACAAAAGCATAATAAAAGCTTGCCAATGAACTACGTAGCCATCTGTAAGAGAGCAATAAAATATTACAAAATTCCTGTTGCTGTTTCTGAGCTCAGACAGTATTATTTGACAATCTGTTACAGACAGCTTGCTACCTCATCGCAGTAAACCACTAGGATAATGAATTAAAAAAGGGTAAGCATAGAGCAGGAAACCTAGATGATCTGGTTTTTTTCTGAAATTACTGCCGAGACAGTCAAAGCCAATCCCACACTAGATCCTCTCTAGATGCGTGATATATAAGACATTCTCTCAAAATGAAGCATCGGTGGAGCATCTAAAAATATCAAATTAATAGCAAGAATTCAGCATAGCCAGATACTATTCAGCTGAAGTGTTAAAGGCATCAAATACAAAATTGCCAAACTACTAATTGAGCAAAAACGTAGTCTTAAGGTGACCTAAGAGGAACGGACACTGGAAAATAGATTCAATTTTTTCAGAGCTTGACAAGACAATCAGCAGAAGCACCAGAAAGACAGTCTGACTTCCATACCAGGCAATGTGGTTAAAACCATACTGAAGAACTTGTAGACTTGAATAATAGGAAGGAAGGTTTACAGGAAAATCATGCTCCACAACTTGAAGAGTTCTTTGAATACATCAAGGAACCTGTGGATAAAGGTGTTGGAAGTGGTAGGGAACAAAAGACTTCTAAAAAGTTTCTGCTGATGGCTCTCATAGGAAGCTATTACAGAATATCTTGCACGGTACAATTTGAGGCAAAGATGCACAGGGCACAGAGTCAGAAACCTCATCAGAATCTCTGCTAGGTCTTGGGATGCTGTTCAGAATGGAACCGTGCATATCTGTCATTTCACATGTCATCTGTGCTTAAGTTTGAAAATTATATAGAATTATTATGAGCAATCAAAACTGACACATCATTAAAAAACTTGCAGAAGAACCCCAGAATACTGAGCAACAAGCATACAGAACAGCAGATGAAATTACATGTCAGTAAATACAATGCAACACACTGGGAGACAGAACTCTAGGTTATTTAATGACACTGCCAGAAAAAAGTCTTGTTAGTCTCTGAACAATCATCTTCAAAAACATTTGTTCAGTGCTTTGAAGTGGTCAGGTTACCAACCACTGAGAATATCAGACTTCTTTTTCTTAATGAAGTGCAGAGAAAACAGAGTGTTCTTACACCGCTGACACATCAGTGGTGTTCCTATACCTTCCCATTATTCTATCTTATGAAGAATGTAAAGCACCAAAAAGTATAAGTAATACTGATCAGAGCATCAAGCAGATGCTGCACAAAGTAAAGGAAATTTTTGAGCTCACAGATCAAAGTATAAAAAGAAAAAAAAATAATGACAGCACAAAGTAACATGGTATGTCAGATGCCTGAAGTGTTTCCCGGAACATGAGAACATCAAATGAAATTTTAAAAAGTCACTCTTAAGTACTGCTTTGCCTAGTAAATAATTAAATGTGAGCATATAACATCTAAAGACATTTTTGAGACCAAGAAACAAACAGGTCCAAAAATTATTCTAAAAACTGATGAAAATACAGATCTGTTGAACAGCAGAACTTCCATCTGAAGATGTCTCTCAATTGCAAAATAAAGATAGGAACTACTACTCTATATTTGTGTCAACAGCCCCTTTTTTATCTGACAGTAGCAAGACGATCTGAGCTAGATGGATTCACTTCATCATGGACAAACATCCTCACACACTGCACTCTCATTCTCTTACCCTTGCAGCTCTGTGAAGACTGCAGTTTTTCCTAGAAGCTTTTGCAGCTGTGATCTGATTATAAGTATGTGCAGATAAGAGGTGAGCTTCATCAGAGAATAGGATTTACACTTGCCAGTATTACAAGGAAAAAGAAAAAAGCCACAGAATAAAGCAGACAAAAGCCCAGAAAACAACTCTCAGACCTTCTGCCTAGGATTACAGAATTCTTGTAAGCCAAAGATTGGATTACAACAGTTGAAAATTCATTTTTTGGATATACAAAGTTTTCATTTACCCATAGGGATTCTTTTCATATGTGCAATGGTAGTAATAGACATGATGGAAGTAAGTCACTAATAATCATATAGGTGTAATGCTTGTAACCTAAAGACAACATCTAATTTTGATCCCTTCCACCAAAGAACCACATATACTTTCCTCTGGCGGAAAAATTTTTGTCAAGACTCAGTCTTCTCAGGGTATCTGAATTATTATTTCACTGCCCTTAGTTTCTCAGTGACCAAATCTCACCTTTCCTAACCCACAACTGAGGAATAGAAGGAAGAACCTAGCCACTTCTTTGCAACCAGAATATCATATTTTTGGCTAAGTAATTATAATTCTTTTAATCTTTCATTTTAAATAATTTTCTAGACCACTGCTGTCCTCTGAACACTCTCCAACTGGTCCCCATCTCACTTACAAGTTCAGAACCTTAAACAATGGGGTACTGTAAGACACAAAAACTCTTAGAAAAGCAGAGAGATTACTTCAAATTATTTTAAGCTCCTGGCTGAGTGCTTTAACCTCTTCCCAAGAGCATGATACTGTTTATTTCTTAGTTTGCCATCCGAAAATTCCAGGTCCTTTTCCACAGAACTGCACCTTACCTTGTTTCTTCTCCCATGCAGTCCAGCCTACAGACAGCACATTGCTTTTGTGCAGTGACACCCTGCTTTGTTCCAGTTGATGTCTTCCATATGCCAAGATTATTCTAAACAGAAATCTCATTCTCCACCACACCTGCAGTTATTCCCAGCTCCCCAGGGCCTGAAAACTCCCTCATTATGCCCTTTATTTTATCATTTCAGGCCTCCTGTGAAAAGTATGCAATGTGAAGAGCTGCCACGTGGTAGTGAACCATGCGTTAAATGCTCCTTAGGCACAGTTACTCAACCAGTTTTGCTTTCATCCTGTAGAAGTTTCTATCTCACAGATGCAGGTAGATAGCAAGGCAGATGCTGGCAACTGAATCTCACAAGGCAGAAGAGTGCAAGAAGAGGAAAGCAGCTACAGGTTAGGAACAGCAATGGCTGCCTGCCACAAATCGCACTCTGCGACCGTGCCTCAGTGCTGTGTTCTTAATAATCCTGAAAAAGGCAGTGCGGCATACAAAACAACAAACACATACACACCTTACTCTCAAGGAGTAAACGCATCTAGTTTCTTGTTACATTGCGGGTGTTTACACATAAAGAAAGCTTCCCTTCCTGTATTTCTCCAGGAACTAAACTTTCGTTAACTCAAGTTACAGGCTGCAAGAAAAGCAAAGAAAAGCACAGCCTCAGCAGAGAGTATCTGACCAACAAATATTCACTCAAGTCTCAGCTCTGCAGCATTGCTACATGTACCTCCTCAGCAGATCTTAGCAGAAGAACAGGCTGAGAAGGATAAGGCTAATAAAAACAATTCTCAAACGGCAGGCACTGCACTCCAGTATCTCCAACGCTGTTACAAGTTCTACCAGCTAAAGGAAAGGAACGTCCTAAAATTACAAAGAAAATCAAAATGCTAAAATGACCAAAAGTTGGCCAAAACTTGAAAAAAACTAAATACAAAAATAAGTGATGTTTAAAGTGTATATTATATAGTGTGTTAAAGAAACTTCTGAACAAACAAAAACAACAAAAGACAACTGAAGTACTGCATTTTCAAGAGACTTCTTGCCTTAGACGAACGGAAACAACTGCTAAGAAAAGTGGCAGCAAAGACTCAACACCGAAATAAAAAGTAGC
>NW_010389045.1:0-8405 GCF_000710305.1 Buceros rhinoceros silvestris | reverse complement strand
GAAAAGGGCCAGAAAAGCCTTAACACAGAAATAAAAAGTAGCCATAGTAACCTTATAAACTAATGGGTTAGCCTACACACTCAGCTGACGTTTCTTTGCTGATTTTTTTGATTCAATTAGATGCGGTCTTCTCCAGTTTGAAGGTATGAAGCAGTCTTCCTAATTCGGAAAAAAACACAAACCTCTGAAGGTAATGAGATAAACACATGGCAAGTCAGAATGTACACACACATACCAAAAAAAAAAATCTCCAAGTGCAAACCCTCAACCTGGAGGCTACCTATCTCTTCAGCAAAGATAGAGAAGGGAAGAATACTGTTAGAGTAATGAGGGTCTCATCATCACAAAACACCATGTAAGATGACTCCTTGGAAAGTCTGAGGCACTGAAACTCTTCTAGCTGTTGCCATTATACACTTCAATGTACCAATCTAGAAAACAGATAGAAACTTCTTCCAGAAGCACTGTATTAAGGATGCTGAGGTGCTGGAACAGGTTCAGAGAAGGGCAATGAAACTAATGAAGGGGCTAGAGAACTTGTCTTACGAGGAGCGGCTGAGGGAACTGGGATTGTTTAGTCTGGAGGAGGCTCAGGGGGGACTTTATTGCTCTCTACAACTACCTGAAAGGAGGTTGTAGTGAGGTGGGTGTTGGTCTCTTCTCCCATGCTACAAATGACAGGACGAGAGGGAATGGCCTTAAGTTGCATCAGGGGAAATTTAGGTTGGATATCAGGAAAAATTTCTTTACACAGAGGGTCATTAAGCATTGGAACAGATGATTGCCTAGGGAGGTGGTGGAGTCCCCATCCCTGGAAGTGTTTAGAAGACGTGTGGATGTGGTGCAGAGGGACATGGTTTAGTGCAGGGTGAACAGTGCCGGACTCAATGATCTTATAGGTCTCTTCCAACCAGATGATTCTGTGGTTCTGTATTACCTCTTAAGATTTAGGGACAACCATAGAACAGAAATCCACAGGATGTGAAATACTTTTATTTAAAAGTCCAGAAGTAGTTTAATTTCTTCCCGTGGTCCAACATCAGCCAGGTATTCTTGCCACAGACAAAACAATCAGATTAAAAATCTGCCATTAGGGTGTAATATATGACAATACTGGTCTCCTCAGGAGAAACATAATCTAGTTCTAATCATTTAACCCTCTTTGAAAAGAAATTCAAAGAGCAACCAGGGTGTTGCTTCTTCTTTCCTACTTCATTAAACTAATTACATCCTTTTGGTTCATTAAACTCCCCACTTAGTTAACCCATGATTCAATCAGTCTTCTTGAGGTCACTTTTTCCCGTGGTACCATTGTATCATGTTTAATGTAGCTTGATTATGCAGAATTCTGAACAGAAAACTAGCCCACAAGGAACATGGGTCCGTGAGGAAGAAAGTCCTGCCCCTTCCCAAAAGCTGACATTCCAGCTGTTATTGATACTCCAACATATCGTGTGGTTCAACAAAAGGTTGCCTCAAGTCCTTGGTCGGTGTTCCTGAGCTGAGTGACTTTTCCTTGGTATGTTCCATATTCTAAAAGACACTTTGTATGATAACTCTTTTTGACATATGGGTTACAGTTACTCTCACTATAAAGACAGATGACTGAACTACACATTTGCACCTTCTTAAACACTTAAGTGCATTAACAGGTTTTAAGAGATATATTTTACAAATATATACCAGGACTAACTTTTCAAGATACATGAGGAAACGTACCCCATCTTTTTATATCCAGTGAGTTTTGTTTGGTTATCATCAGCCTTCCCAGGTATAAAGAACACTCCTTGTAAAGGGTATTATTCTCACTTGAAAATGTACAAACAGCTCAAGCTTTAATTAAGGGTTGTTAAAACAAAGTGTTTAACCTCCCAAGTCTCTGGAAATTGGTACTGAAGTGCACATGAGCAAAAATTACATGCTTGGACTCTTCACATGGAAATTTATTTACACACAGAAAACTCAGCCTGGCTGATCTTTATTAGAGTAGATTATTTCTTTTTATCTCCAGTCTTTAATTCTGCGTATAAAAAGTATTCTTCCCAAAAATTACACCAAGCAGCTAGCTTTCCATTTACAAGGCCAGTGTTCTTCAGGACATAGCACCATTTGTGGACATTCTTCAGAAAAAAAAAAAAGTTTATGGATGATAACTACATTTGCATTGCAGGCGTGGATTATTTAAGTTCCTCAGAATTCTTGCCTTGCTGTACTCTGAGATAGCTGAAGGGAATTTGACTGACTGCATCTTTAAACCTGAAATCCCAACTTAATCTGAGAAAAACTCTGAGAAGGTACACAAGCCTATTGTAATAGTCAAATGTTAACAACCATCTGTTTAATCACTACTTTAGAAAAGGCAGCTCTCACCTGCTGAAAGCAGACTAACCGGACCCACACTGCAAATCCCCACATCTCCACTAGGCCCCCAAGTCTGGCTGGGGAGACTTTGGTGATGAAATACTAGAGCACAAGGGATCACCGTATCACAGCCCATCAGAACGACGTTTCAGCAGCATGATACACGGTGTATGCACTGCATGCTTTGTGGAAACATTAAGTCTTAGGTTTGAGGACACAAGGCATACAAGGACAGCACACCTCCAGAAAATTTTTCTGCACAGGACACAATCTGCTGCGGTGTGTATCCATATTGTAGCTGGAGCAGAGCCTGGAGAAACGATCCCACCAGCTGTGGGCAGGTTTCCTTTCAGAGGATACCAGGATACCAGAAAAGCAGTTAGAAAGTATGCCACACATAAAACTAAGAGGTCATAGGGGAAGACAAGGATTGAATCAAACTGAGATTTTTACATCAATAAGGATGTGTGTGGTTACATCCTCATATATAAAAACAATAATTTAGACAAATTACATTATCTAGATGCAAATTAAATTTGTTAAAATAGTAGTTTTGGATTTAAAACATTCACTAATGAGAGATTTCCCACTCCTATTTCAACGTTGACCTAATTCGAAAGGCAGAACTGGGTAGTCGAAGGCCTTCCTCTTTGTTACAGACCTTTACCTCTTTACAATTCTTTACTTTTCTCAACTGTGCACTTTGACTGGTAAAATTTACCTATATTTGGCAACTCAGGCATCTCCTTTTATCTGGTGAACTTCATTTAACACATCTGCTGAACTGGTAAACAAACAAATTATGGAAATTATGGAAAAGATATTCTCCTTGGGAAAAAACACACCATTCACAGCATCAATGTACAACAAATCTACCAACAATAAACAAGTGTGTGTTGTTCTGATTCCACGCTTTAGATCTTTTAATCAGCAAAAAGGTACTCCAAAGATGCAACATTTTCCTTAAAAAACTGGCTATAAAACATTTTTCACAACATTTTGCTGAAAGGATAGCAGAATTTAAACAGATTTAACGTACTATTATTTACTGTCTTTACGCTGTTAAATTTTTAAAACTTAGCCACTCCACTTCATTGCAGCCCTTATTTGGAATTCCTGAAACTTAACTGGGATACCAATACTGTGAGGTACTATTTTACACTCATGAACATTGCAAAGCAGAAGCCACAACTAGGAAAACAGATGCTATCTGAAAGAAACCCAAAATGTTAAAGAAAGCTTTAGCATAATTCACAAAAGTTGTATTTTAACAGACACAGTTTCTGTTAACAGATACAATATACTAAGCAGATTTTAACAAACTTCCACAATTAAAAAGCAGATACAACAAGCTTTAGGTATTCAGAGATTAAGGTTTACTCTCAGACCCTACTCTTACTTGTTTATAGGGTGAATTTCAAAATTCACCAAGGGTGAATTTTGCGATTTGCGATTTACTAACCCAGCAGCTAACAACCTCCACCAGCTAAGCCATTATTAATAAACTATCTGTCTGAGAATTAGAGCCCCAAATATTCACCAAAATTATTCCTGCCTTTATTAAATAACCATTAAATCTACATCCTTTCCTACTCTTTACATTAAGAAAAAGAACTTATTACTGCCATTTGCAGTTCAAACAGCAAACATTCTAAATGTGATGAGTAACCACGTAAGTTACAATATGCTGACAACGTATGGAATAAGATTTTTCCAACTTTTCTGAAACAAGAAGGCATAAACAGAGCTGCAAAGAAAAGCGGCAAAGCTGACAAATCAAGCACTGAAATCGAGAGATTCACAAACTGAGGATAAAAAACTAAATATCACCCTCTTTGAAACACATTATGTGCTCATGTAATTAATTCCACAGTACTTTTCTCCATAAATGCCTGACTCATTTATTACAGAAGATGGAGCGCTCTGAGGATGATTCAGCATTCTGTCAGAGGGGCTCAACTTCACCACTATATCACTCTCATTGCTGTAATTGTATGTCTCCCAGTTTCTAGGCAGGCAATTTTAGGGAACAAATGCACCTTAACACTATTCTGGATTCTGTTTCTGGCAAAGGGTGTTTACACAATACACAACTTTTCACAGCTTGTCTCTATTTAAAAGGTAATTGATTTTTCATTTGGTCTTAATTATGGTAATTTACTTTGATGCTTAAACTTAATTTCTTAATGTCTCAGCTCCTTGTGTTAAATCACTTCCAAAACTAAAAATATGGAAAATCTCAAAAACATGAAAAAGAAGTTGTGAAACTACAATATCAAATGCTGACAATTACTAGACAGCTTGCAAGAGGACTGTCTTCAGACCAAGACCTGAATACCATATAGGAAAATCCTAACAAATGATAATCTATTAAGTAGTTATTAAGTATTTTCATTACTAGCACTTAATAGGACATGGTTCAATGGACTACAGTATTGTGCAAGCAATATTACAAAGCATACGTAAGGGGCAGTATTTTCAGTTCTCCCTTAACAATTGAAAGTTTCATATGATTATCTTACTAGAGAGCTTTGTCACAGAAACGGGTCACAGTACGCAACTACTGCTGTTACTCCATGTTCACCCTATCGACAATGTAAGATTTAACCTGAGTAGTAACTGTTCCCCTCAGCAGAAAATAAGAGTTACCATATCAGAGTTACCCTCCCTGCTCAAGGTACAAGATCACAACATAGACAAGATTAGCAAAAAGCTAATTAGACATGAATTAGACAAGAAAGCAGCCAGAGCTGTTTTCCAACAGGCTAACTAATACATTTCCAAGACCGGGAATTCCGACAAAGCTGTACAACTGTCTGGAAAACAGGCACTAAACCACAGTACAGTTATGAGTGTGGAGAATTGTCTCTACACACTGTTATGATACTCATCTGCATGTCATGAGCAGCTTACTAACAAGCTCAAATGTAGGAAAGAAAGTTTGAAATTTTATGGGGTTAAACCATATGGCATTTTCCCTCTAGTATAAAATGGCAGCAATGGAAACGATGCTGGTGTCTATAGAGCAAATGGTAATCTGAGATCCAAAGTAGAACAATGTTATGAAGTACAATTCACTCAGATTAATAAGAGTATTAAGTCTTAATTTATTAGGAATTTATCTTTATGATCATCAGAGAAACACACAGCACTGAAAAAAATCCCCATTACACTCAAAACTCAAAATTTACACTTGCAGGATGAATTAGAAAAGATTACAGTCATGCTCTCAAATACGCATGCTGAGAGATGACAGGAATCAAAACCCTCCAGGAGCTGTCCTAAAAAAAAACCCAACCATCAAACAAAGATTAAGAAAAAAAAAAAAGAAGCCATTTTAGAAGCACCCTTGCTGCTTTTTAAGAACCATTTCCAGAAGTTCCTATGCACGGTACACAACCACACACATAGCTCTTAAGAACAAAGGTAACGATCTTCTCTCAAACGCCGGAAACATAGCTATGAATTCCAGCTACTAAAAAAAGTTTCCAAATTAAATGTTTCCAGAGAAGTGCTAGTTACCTAACTTAAATGTTATACAGCAGAAACCTGCTGCATATTTACATGCACAGAATTTTAAACCCTTTAACTCCCTAATAAAACTCAGCCTCTACGTTCCTCCAACAATCTCTACTAGAGATTCCTTATCTCTACTGTATAATACTGTATAATAAACCTCTCCTCTAAGGTCTCAAAATCCATTATGATAAGACAAATACATAACACTACAATTAAGACAGACTAATTGGACAGTTCTAAGATAGAAGCATATATGCAGTTTACTTCCTGCTAGAACAAACTCAGGGTTTCCTCTCTTCTCTTGATGCTTTACCTCACCCCCAACAAAAAGAATCCCCTTTCCTGTTCCTAGACCCATTTCCCACACACTGCAAAAAAATTCCTCCCTGTGAAGTGATGACCTCATGCAGCTAGCCCATCTCCTTGTATGGAGCAATTCCAGGCTGGTTGCCAGCTTCCTCCGCCTTCAGACTGACACAGCAACATACCTTCCTTTACTCAGCTGCGAAGCTGAATGAACATCCGCAGCAAAGCAGCAGCAAGCAGAGGGGAAGGGCCAGGCAGTCAGAGGGGGTCTCTGCATGGACACAGAATGGGCCGCCAGGCACCTGCCCCGGGCTCGCATCTAGACCCACTTGGTATCACCAAAGCACCTCTCCTCTGCATTGCGTGAAGACCTAAACTGAATTCTAAACATTTTTAAGCATTAAATGCATCCTAACTGCAGTGCAACCACACATAGTATTATCTTGCTTCCCCATGTTAAATCTTTTATTCCAGTAAAGCAAATATCTACCGCTACCCCTCTCTTAAAGAAGATTCGTCTTAGCTTTGTATCGCTCTATGTTACAATCCTCCCACCCCTTCTTCAGTTCATCTTTCAAGTGTCTCATCAGAATGAGTTCTAGATGATCACTTAATATACTAGCAATTCAAACAGCAGCTGAAGAACCCTCCTTTGAAAGATTCAGTTGTGACATGAAGTTACAGCTATAGGGAAGCAGGAAAGGATCTTGGTGATGATTAACAGAGCTCTTGCGCAGTTAAAAGGTAACATTGTATATACAACACTGGACCTTTCCCTTCACAGAAAGATCCCCAAAGCTCAACTCTTCTAGGGTTAACATTCCACATGAATCCACCTGAAGTACCGTTTCCAGCTCTGAAGTCCTTGGCACAGGAAAGACATGGACCTGATGGAGCAGGTCCAAAGGAAGACCACAAAAACTATGGGAGGGCTCTCATAAAGCCTCTCCTATGAAGAAAGGCTGAGAGTTATGTTGTTCAGCCTGGAGAAGAGATGGCTCTGGAAAGATTTTACTGCAGCCTCTCAGTAATTAACAGGGGTCCATAAGAAAGATCGGAACAATATTTTTAGCAGGGCCAGTAATGATGGATCAAGGGGTGATGGTTTTAAACTCAAAGAGGGGAGATTTTGACTAGATATAAGAAAGAAATTTTTTACAATGAGGGTGGTGAAACACTGGCACAGGTTGTCCAGAGAGTTGGTAGAAGCCCCATCCCTGGCAACATTCAAGATCAGGCTGGACGGGGCTCTGGGCAACCCAATCTAGTTGAAGATGTCCCTGCTCACTGCAGACAGACCTGTGAAGACCCCTGCCAACCCAAAGCATTCTACAATTTTATGATGTTAAAGTTGTAACAGTACTAACAATTTGCTTCAACACATTAGAAATAAATTTATAAAGGGAGACAATATATATTTGTCTCATGAAAAATAATCTTTAATGTAACTCAACCTATAATATGTCAATCATTTACAATTTGCTTTGACTGTGAGTGGATTAGAAGTATAGACATCCCACCTCCTTCAGTCTTCCAAAGACTGAGGCACATATCTGTAGTAAATTGTATCAGTCAGCTCTTTATTATATATTATTTAGCAGGTTCAATTAACTGAAATTAATATCCAGTAAATTCTTTTGGTCAAAAAGTTTCAGATGTTGCCCATTTCTTACACTACAACTTGTTAAGAGAAGCTGCATTAAAATACAGCATCAAAGTCACTTTGTGCAGGTGTGGTATAAAGCAGGGAAAAGTTAGGTCAACTACTTGGAATGCAAAGCTGCTTTCTTGCAAACCGAAAAGGAGCTGGCTTGTTTAAAAGTACAGCAAAACCCTAGGTGCTCACAGAGGATATGTCACTTGCAAGGGTGTATACTCATGCAAATTCAAACAAAACAGAAACACACGCCAACACGAAAAGGGATGTTTAATACCCTTCTAGATGTTTCGTTCTCAAATACCAAGTAGGTGAGCATTTAGGATGTCCACAGATACCAAACTCACAAAGCATAAAACCGAACATATAAAAAGCCAGGGCAGTAGCACTAAACAAGGCCTCCCTGGGCGGGCTCTAAATATAACGTGTAAGAAAGTCACGAATCGGTACAGCATTGTCACGGTGGGACGGAGAGGGAAGGGAGGAGAGAAAAGAACAAAAGCAGGGGTGCCGCATTTATTTAAGGCGGGGGGCACACCTGACAAAGTTTCAAGAGGCAGCT